>NC_080163.1:66225140-66469584 GCF_950295315.1 Erinaceus europaeus | reverse complement strand
AACAACAACAATAACTACAGAAATAAAACAGCAAGGGCAACAAAAGGGAATAAATAAATAAAATAAATATTTTTTTAAAAATGGTGATTTAAAAAAAAAAGAAGGAAGGAAGAAAGGAAGGAATGAAGGAAAGAGAAACAGCACAGCACCATGATTCCCCACACCCTACCCCCAGCACTGCAGTACCCCCATGTGGTGGTGGGGGACTCAAACCTACTTCAATCACATGGCAAAGCAGGTGCCCTCACAGGTGAGCTATCTCCCCAGTGTTCCACTCCCCATCTCTGCCCAGTACCAGCAGCCCCAGACTGAGAACACAGTCCTGTCTGTAAACTGGCAGCCAGCACCCCAGGGCTTGTTGCACCCCACTTCCCCGCCCCAAACCCCGGTGACCTGTCTTTGAGCTAAACCTCTGGTGCTGGGGAAACCAGGCCCCACCGGAGCCTGTGGGAGCCCTGGGCAACTGGGTTCTGGGTGTGGGGCTCGGGGCAGGAGAGGGCAGCACTCAATGCTCAAGTTTCAGGGACAGGCATCCTGTTCTAGGAGAGAACTCTTTTTTTTTTTTTAAAGAAAGAAAAACTAATCAGGAAAAAAAAAAAAAAAAAGAGCCAATGCTTTCCCCCTGCCTTTCGGACTTGTTTATTACTCAGCTATCTGATTTCAGCAGAGGAAGCCGGCACTGCAGTGAGGTTTTTATTGGCTGTGAGCAACAGGAATTCAGGGCTTGCGTTTGATTTGGCCTCCCCAGAACTTGAGGCACTACAGAAGAGCCTTGCTGCTTTGAAGGAGCAGATCAGTCTCCCCCCCACCACACACACACCCTAAACCTTCCCAGGACCCCCTGTTTTGCAGTCCCAGCTAAAATTCCCTCTGGAGGATGAGGGTGGGGCAAGCAGGCCCGAGTGGAAAGATCAACTCAAGAACATTTCAGAGAGGAGAGTGAGTTGGGGGGGAGGGGAGAGGCAGGAGTTTGAGAGTTCTGAAATTGACTCCAGGGGAGCAAAAGTGAGGGCAATGGAGGCCACCTCTCTCCTCTGAGCAGGAGCTGAAGGAGGAAAGATCTGTCTCTCCCTGACAGAGTGTCTGGCCTGATGGTTTCAATGTGTGAGGAAGATAAAGCCAGAGATCACGGAGGTGGGCAGGGGGGACTGCCAACAGGGCATTCCGCATAGGGGCTGGCCTTGCCTGGGCTCTGGGGAGAGGAGCCACCCCTGAAGACACAGGCTCACAGAACTGCTACTGATCCACTTGGGCTCCCCATGAATGCCTTGATGAGCAGACAGTCATCCTTCAGGACCTAAACCCCCAACCTAACCCTAGGCCAGCATAGCCTTCCTGCCTCCTGGTGGCTTCCAAAGGGTGGTAGGAGAGGGGAGCATCTTCCCCACAGAGTAAAAAGAGATGCCTCTTCTATTTGGGGTTCTCTCGAAGGTGAGCCCAGCCATCTCCTTAGCTCCCTGTTTTCCTCTCTGTACCCAATTTCTTTCCTTCTTTCTTTCTTCCTTTTATTTTTTCAATTGAGTATTATTTAAGAATCAGGAAGAGAGAGAACCAGAGTATTTCTGGCACACATGATGCCAGGGCTTGAACTCAGGGCCTCAGGCTCCAGAGTCCAATGCTTTATTCACTGCACCAGCACCCATGCCCTAGGTCCTGGGTTGCTGTACCCAGTCTTCAGCTACCTTTCCCTTGAATACCCCTCATTGTCTTTCTCCTACAGCAAGACCCCCTTACCCCAAAAATAGAAAGAGCCCCAAAGCTGCCATCCATCACTGAGGGTCCAGGCTTTGCTTTACTACTTTGACCACCCCCTACCCCCAACTCTCCACAGATGGGAGTTTGATGCTGAAGGCTCTGGGGTTCGAGGGCCTATGCCAATTAACAAACTCCCCAGCTCCCCGCCCCCCACCCTTGGCAGAGCTCTCCAAAAGAAAGATGGTGCTACCTGAGTAAGACTCTTTCAGTTCCAGGTGTGTGAACAGAAGGGCCTCACCCTGTGAAAGCCACCATCCTCCCCCAGCCTCACTCCCCACCCAGAATGGGCCTTCACTGGGTCTGTGTGCTGCTGGTAGGTTCCAGGTCTGTTTGCCTCTATGATATTGGCTCTGCCCACCATGGCTTCACTCACCTCAGGCAGCCCAGGTCCACTCTGGCAGCCACCTTACCAGTGGGCATGCAGAACTGAGGCCCAAGGCCTGGGGCAGAGAGTAGGGAGGGGAGGAACACGACCCACGCTGTGTCCACATCAACAAGCCCAGTCATCAAAAGGACCTTATGCGGTCCATGTGGCGGGCACACATACAGGGAGGGGGGCTGCAGAAACAAAAGTCGATATTAAACAGGGTGAAAGAGACTGGTGCACACTTGCTCACACACTCACATGGCTTCTCACACTCTCACATAATCTCACACACCTGTTTTTTATTGTTTGTCATTTTTACTACTAGTCATTTTGACAGCAGCTTTAAAAATTAGATTTCATGGGTATAATTTCACACCCATATATGTGCTGCACCCACCACCAGATTCTGTGCTCTCTGTCCAACCCTCCACCCCCCCCCCATAACCACTGTAGTTCTCAGTTTAGTCCCATTGTTTTTTGCAAGTTTGCTTGAGTAAGCTATACTCTACATATGAGAGAAACCATCTGGTAGTTGTCCTTCACCTCTTTATCTCACTCAGCATAATCACCTCCAGTTTCATCCATTTTGTCCTGAATAATACAATCTCATTTTTCTTCAGTTGCAGAGTAGTAGTATTGCATGGAGTTTATACCCCAGAAATTCCTCATCCAGTTATCTGTGGATGAGCATTTAGCTTGCTTCTATATTTTGACTTTTTACTCACTCATCTCTACACACACACACATGTTCATTCTAACATGCTGGTACCACTCTGTCTGGGTATTTATTTATTTATTGGGAGATTAATGTTTTACAGCTGACAGTAAATATAATAGTCTGTATATGCGTAACATTTCCCAGTTTCCATAGAACAGTGCAGCCTCCAGTAGGCCCTCCTCTGCCATCACGATCCAGGACCTGAACCTTCCCCTGCCACCCACCCGAGTCTTTGACTTTGATGCAATACATCAACTTCTGTCTGTCTTATTGTTTCTTTTTTTATTTCTTTATTGGAGGATTAACTTTTTACAGCCCACAGTAAATACAACAGTTTATACACGCATAATATTTCCCAGTTTTCCACACAACAATACAACCACCACTGGGTCCTCTGCCTCATGTTCCCGGACCTGAATCCTCTCCCCCCCCCCAACCCATCCCACCCATCCCACACCGGGGTCTTTTACTTTAACGCAATACACCAACTCCTGTCTGAGTTTTGATCCAAATCTGTTCCTTCCTTGCCAGATTTCCTGAGGTCAAACACCTAGCCTCAATTCATTCTCCTGCAAGGAGAGGTGATATTAAGAATCTTGGTATTGCAATGGAATACTACTCAGTTGTTAAAAATGGTGATTTTGTGAGTTGGGCAGTAGCGCAGCGGGTTAAGCACACACACGTGGCATGAAGCTCAAGGACCAGCATAAGGATCCCAGTTCAAGCCCCCGGCTCCCCACATACCAGGGACTCACTTCATAGGTGGTGAAGCAGGTCTGCAGGTGTCTTTCTCTCCCGCTCTCTGTCCTCCCCTCCTCTTTCCATTTCTCTCTGTCCTATCTAACAACGACGACATCAATAATAACAACAATAACTACAACAATAAAAACAAGGGCAACAAAATGGAAAATAAATATTTAAAAAATAGTGTTTTCATCATTTTCAGCCCATCTTGGATGGAGCTTAAAGAAATCATGTTAAGTGAAGTAAGTCAGAAACAGAAGGATGAATATGGGATGATCTCATTCACAGGCAGAGGTTGAGAAACAAGATCAGAAGAGAAAACACTAAGCAGAACTTGGACCGGAGTTGGTGCACTGCACCAAAGAAAAAGACTCTGAGGTTGGGGGTTGGGGTGAGACTTCAGGTCCTGGAACAGGATGGCAGAGAACCTAGTGGAGGTTGTATGGTTTCGTGGAAAACTGGGAAATATTATGCATGTACAAACTATTGTATTTGAGGGCCGGGCAATAGGACAGCAGGTTAAGCGCACATGGCACAAAGCACAAGGACCAGAGTAAGGATCCCGGTTTAAGTCCCTGGCTCCCCACCTGGCTTCACGGGTGGTGAAGCCGGTCTGCAGGTGTCTATCTTTCTCTCCTCCTCTCTGTCTTCCCCTCCTCTCTCCATTTCTCTCTGTCCTATCCAACAACAGTAATAATTATAACAATGAGAAAACAACAAGGGCAACAAAACGGCATGAATGAAAAATAAATAAATATTTTTAAAAAATAAATTAAAGTCATTATGCTGTTATGAGATGTTATAAATAGTAAAGCGAGTGCTGTCACAGAGCCCGGCACATGGTAAATACTCAAGAAACGTGAATTACCAAGGATAAGATGCTGGACACAGTTCAACCAGGCTCTTTCATCTCAATCTTCAGGGAGAAAAAGGAATGTAGTTTTTGTTGTTGTTTGGTTTGTTTTGTTTGTAAATATTTTAAAGACATAATTTTATTTGATAGGACAGAGATAAATTTAGGGGTATAAAGAGTGAGAGACAGAGAGACATCTGCAGCACTACTTTACCACTTGTGAAGCTCCTCTCCCCACCCCCGCAGGTGGGGACCAGGGCTTGAACCCAGCTACACTGTAATGTGTTCACTTAACCAGATGCACCACCACCTAGCCCCAAGGAATGGAGTTTTGATAACAGAGAAAATGAAGGTGGGAGTTGGGGCAGGGGGAGTACCTTCTTTCATAGATAAAACATGATCCTCTGGGGAGTCGGGCGGTAGCGCAGCAGGTTAAGCGCATGTGGCCCAAAGCACAAGGACCTGCGTAAGGATCCCGGTTTGAGCCCCCTGCTTCCCCACTTTCAGGGGAGTCGCTTCACAGGCGGTGAAGCAGGTCTGCAGGTGTCTGTCTTTCTCTCCCCCTCTCTGTCTTCCCCTCCTCTCTCCATTTCTCTCTGTCTTATCTAAAAACGACAAGAACAATAATAACTGCAACAATAAAACAACAAGGACAACAAAAGGGAATAAATAAATAAATATAAAAAAATTTAAAAAAAAAAAAAAACATGATCCTCTGAGGCTGAGGAGGAAAGGAGACTCTTCAAGAGCAAGTGCCCAGGACAAGCTACCCTGAGGGCCTCAGATGACATAAAAGGCAACAGATGACATAAAAAAAAAACTGAGCACTCAGCAGTGGAAGGCCAAAGGAAGGGAAGGCATCCTGTGAGTTTTTTAAAAAATATTTTTTATCTTTATTTATTGGATAGAGGCAGCCAGAAATCAAGAGGGAAGGGGGTGATAGAGAAGGAGAGAGACAGAGAGACACCTGCAGCCCTGCTTCACCACTCATGAAGTTTTACCCCTGCAGGTGGGGACAGGGGGCTCGAGCCCTCCTGTGAATTTTTTTTTTATTTCATTAGATTTTACTTATTGACCCAGGAAGTGGCATAGTGGCTAGAGCATTGGACCTAAGAACTTGAGATCCCGAGTTCAATCCCTAGGATCACACATACCAGTAAATACATTTAAAAAAAGATTTATTAATTCATGAGAAAGATAGTAGGAGATAGAGAAAGAACCAGGTATCACTCTGGTACGTGTGCTGCTGGGGATCGAACTCAAGACCTCATGCTTAAGAGTCCAATCCACTGTGTCATCTCCAGGACCATTCAAAAAGTAAATTCATAACTAAAAGATTTTATTTATGTGTTTATTTATTTTTGCTGTCAGAGTTGTTGCTATGGCTCCATGTCTGCACCATTACACTGCTCCATTTGGACTTCTTCTTTTCCTTTAGACAGAGTTTGAGAGACAGAGAGAGAAGGAGAGACATTACAGCATCATTCCACCACTTGTTAAGCTTCCAGTGCAGGTGTACCCAAGTGGTTGCCTGAGGCTTGAGCCTGGCTCCTTAACGCATAGTAAAGTACACTCTACAGCATGAGCCATCTCCTGGCCCCATGATTTTATTTATTAAATCAGAGAGAGGGACCAGATGGTGGACACTTAATTGAGCACATAAGTTACCATGAGCAAAGATTCAGGATTAAGCTCTGCGTTCCCACCTCCCCTGCAGGGAGGGAAGCTTCATGAGCAGTCAAGCAATGCTGCAGGTGTCTCTGTTCCTCTCTACCTCTCTATCTCACCTTTCCCTCTGTTCATTATTTTCAATAGCTGAGTAGTATTCCATTGTGAGGCTCTTCTCATACAGGTGGGGACCAGGAGCCTGAACCCAGATAGTATTGTGTGAGATCTACTGGGAGAGTCACAGCAGTCCCTAAATCAGAGATTTCCTTTCTTTAATTATTATTGTTGTTGTTGCCACTAGAGTTATCATTGAGGCTTGGTGCCAGCAACCATTTTTCTTTTCTTTTTCCTTTCTTTCTTCCTTTCCTTTCCCTCCTTCTTTTCTTTCTTTCTTTCTTCCTTCCTTCCTTTCTTTCCTTTTTCCTTTTATTTGATAAGACAGAAAGAAATTGAGAGAACACTTATATGTTCATTAGTCTAGAAACCCTCTGAGTTTTGCTGTTCAGGAGTTATGAGGGACAGGGAGATAGCTCATCCAGCAGGGTGTGTCCCTCACCAGGCACTGGACCCTGGTTTGATTCCTGCCACCACATGAGAGCATCTTGTAGCGCCATTAATGGTGGAGTGGTGCTTTGGTGCTGTCCCTGCTTCTCTCTAACACATATGGACAAGAACACTGGCTCAGAAAAGGCCACGAAGCATGAGTATTTTGTTTGTGCAAGGTGTCTGAGCCCATGGGGCAGGGGGAGAGGGGGTGGTGATCAGAAGAAAAAAAAAAGAGTTATACCAAGCTCTATCTCCAGTCCCCTCCTCCCTTTCCCACCCAGAAGCTGGTGGGTGGAAATACAAGTCTGGACACTTATCTTTTTGGTGGCCAGCTCAATTCTGAGGCTGAGAGTCCTGCCCCACCCTCTTAAAGGAGAGACAGCATAATGGTTATGCAAAAGACTTTCCTGCCTGAGGTTCAACCCTGGCATCACCATAAGCCAGAGCTAAGCAGTTAAAACTAAACAAAATAAATATGTTTTTATGTATAAATCTATATGTATATACATATATGACTGTGTATGAGTATATACATATATATAACATACATTTATACATATACATACAGTCATGTTTATAACCCAAGTTCAAGCTGAGCCTACACCACCCTGAAGAAAACTTTGATGCTATGGTGTCTTTTTATCTCTGTCTCTGTTTTTTCTATCTGAAAAAGTCAATCTGGAGCCATGAAGTGGTAATTAGAAACTAAAATAAACAAACTCAAGTCTGAGTAAAAGGACTCCTTGTGTATAATAAGATTCCTTGGCCCACAGATGCCTCACCAGGTAGAGTTCACACTTTGTCAAATTTGAACCCTGGACCATGGGAGCATCATGCAGAATATCAGAATATCCCTGAACAGTGTAGTGATGCTCACCCCTTTCTCTTTTTCTCTACTTCTCCCTCACCCTCCGGAAAAAAAGTCCACAAAAGCAGCAGGATTTCACAGATGAGAAAGCTGAGGCCTAGGTAGATGAAAGGGCTAATCCAAAGTCACACAAGTTCATAAAACGAAGAGCCAGAATTTGAATCCAGCTTCAGAGTCTTCACTGTTAGACTCTGTGCTGTAGTGCAGGAATTCCACCATCCATGAGAAGGATGATAGATTTCACATAAAATGTAAGTCTATTTGACTGAGTCAGAAATTATAACCCTGGGAGTCAGGTGATAGTGCAGTGGGTTAAGTCCACGTGGAGTGAAGCACAAGGACCTGTGTAAGGATCCCGGTTTGAGCCCCCCGGCTCCCCACCTGCAGGGGAGTCGCTTCACAAGCGGTGAAGCAAGTCTGCAGGTGTCTATCTTTCTCTCCCTGTCTCTGTCTTCTCCTCCTCTCTCGATTTCTCTCTGTCCTATCCAACGATGACATCAGTAACAATAGTAACTACAATAAAAACAACAAGGACAACAAAAGGGAATAAATAAATAAATATTTTTTTAAATCTTTAAAAAAGAAATTATAACCCTTTCCTGTGTATAAGGTCAATTATACATGAGTACCTTGCCTTCAGTGGAATCTGATCACCAAAGGGAACCTCACATATTTATCTGGATATCTTCCCACCATTTTTTCCTTTTTCCCCCTTTTCTTTCTTTTTTTCCTCCAAGGTTATTGCTGGGGCTCAGTACCTGCACTACAAACCCACCGCTCTTAGAGGGTATTTTTTCCCTTTTGTTGCCCTTGTTGTTTATCATTGTTATTGTTATTGTTGCTGTCATTGTTGTTGGATAGGACAGAGAGAAATCAAGAGAGAAAGGAAAGACAGAGAAGGGGAAAGAAAGATAGACACCTGCAGACCTGCTTCACCGCTTGTGAAGTGACTCCCCTGCAGGTGGGGAGCCGGGGGCTCAAACAGGGATCCTTGAGCCGGTCCTTGCAGTTAGCACCATATGAGCTTAACCTGCTGCACTATTACCCAACCCCCTCTTTCTTTTCTTTCTTTCTTTCTTCCATTCTTTCTTTCTTCCTTCCTTTCTTTCTTTTTTTGTATTTTTTTGGTTTGTATTTTATTTTATTTTATTTATTATCAGATAGAGACAGAGAGAAATTGAGAGACAAGAGGGAGACAGAGAGGGAGAGAGATACCTGCAGCCCTGCTTCACCACTCGTGAAGCTTTCCCCCTGCAGGTGGAGACCAGGGGCTTGAACCTGGGTCCTTGCACATTGTAACATGTGCACTCAACCAGGTGCACAACCACCTGGCTTCTTTCTGTCTTTATTTCTTTCTCTTTTTCTTTTTTTTTTCTTTCTTTTTGTCACCAAGGCGTCACTAGAACTTTTGCCTGTATGACTCCACTGCTCCCAGTGGACGTCCCCCCCCCCCAGACAATAGGTGGAAAGACAGAAAGGGAGAGACAGAGAGGAAGAGAGACATACCACAGCACTTCTTTACCCATGTGAAGTTTCCCCCTTGCATGGTGCTCTCATGTGATGAATAAGGCTCAAACTCAGGTCCTTAAGCATGGTAAAATGCACACTCTAAAAGGCAAATCATCTCCCAGCCCCTCTCCTCACCATTCTTAGTTGTTGTTATCAGTTGAGACTTAAGCATTTCTCTATCTTAAAGACTGAGTGAAAGTTTCAACAGGACAGACAGCTCATCAAAGTCCACAGAGGGAGGCAGAAGACAGTGAAGAGAGGGAATGTCCTTAGAGCCATCAGGGAGGGTGGTGGGAGAGTGGGGACTCTGTCTGTGAGTCAGTCAAGGGATTTTAGAGAATGTCATCGCATATGCATTCTCTGAAGAGAGTCACAGTCTCCTCCCTTCTGTCCTGGGTCTGTGTTCCCATCCTGCCTCTTAAAGGCAGTCAGGCACAGAGGGAGTCAGAAAACCTAGGAACTATGAGGTGACCATCCTGGGTGGGACCCTGAACAACAGAGGAAGAGAAAGCAGGATCTGGAGCTCGGAGGTGTTAGTTACTGTTGGCTCTGAACTGTGTGTTTATACAGTTGTCCATATCCTTTATTCAGCCCTGCCTTTCCTCTAGCTGAGCAGTCTCCAACTTCCTTGACTCTGCTAGAATGGGGTGAGGGTGTGGGTGGGTGTCTTGGACTGATTATCAGCCATGGCTTAGGAGTGGATATCTTTAAAGTTTCCATTCAGAGAGGGCCAGGGAGTTAAAATCAAATAATCTTACTGGGAAGTTAAATTAGGGAGGAATTCTTGAGATCTTTTCTTTCCCTAAAATGTATAGAGCATGGTATTTGAAATGCCCAGAGTGACTGGGTTCAAATTCTGGCTCTGTTCCTAATTAGCTATGGCAAATTACTGTTAGGGCACCTCTTCGAATCTCAATTTCCTAACTGTTAAAGCAGTCATTCTTGCCACCTGGAAGGTGGCACAGTGCATAAAGAATTGGACTCCTGGGGCAGGCTAAGCGCATGTTACAATTCACAAGGATCAGGGTTCCAGTCCCCCACCCCACCTGCAGGGGGGAAGCTTTGCAGATGGTAAAGCAGGCCTGTAGGTGACTCTGTCTCTCTGCCTCTCTATCACCTCCTTCCCTCTGGATTTCTGGCTGTCTCTATCCAATAAATAAATAAAGATAAAAAAAATTTTTATAAAAAAGAAAAGAAAAGAATTTGACTCTCAAGCATGAGGTCTGTAGTTCAGTTCCTAGCATTACAATGTGCTAGTGTGATTACAATGTGCTCTGGTTCTCTCTCCTTGCCCTCCAATAAACAAATAAATATTAATGTAAATAGACTATATATTTAATAATGTATACAGCCATTCTCAGCCTGTTATGAGGACTAGTGACTAATTCTTGTAGAATGTAACCGGTGGTGACACTGGTCTGTTTCAGTCTCAGGGTGAGGGAACACTGACTAGTGCCCATCTCCCACTCTCAGCTGTAACTGATGGAAGGCTAGTCCTATCTCAGACCAGAGGCCCCAAGTTACCCCCTGACAAGAGGGATGGATCAGTATTGAAGTTAGGCACAAGAGAGAGGCAGCTAGCAGTTAGCTACTGACAAAGACAAACCTTTGGATAGAGGGTGTGAGATTAAGAAGTGGGGAAATAAAACCTTTGGTAAACCCCCTCCCTTGTTTAGTCAGGATTAATTTAGCCTCACTTCCATTATCATGGTGACTTACCCCTATCCCTATTTAAAAACTTATCTCACACCATCCACCATCAGGGTTATTCAACTGGTCAAGTTCCTTGAGGCTGGAAACTAAATTTGAGTCACCCTGCTATCTCACAACCAGAAGATTTGGGGGAGGCTACTTAATCACTCTGTGAAGAGATAACCAGGAAGCTTTCTTTAGGAAAAACATTAAAAGATGAATGGGAGAGAGGGAGAAAGAGAAAGATTTACAAAGGAGCCAGAAATAATTTCCAGGCCCTGATTCTTTAGAATTTAATGACTCAGTTTCCTCATCCAAACTTATGAATGGAAATATGACCCCTGTCCCATTCAATTTCCCTAGGTAAGGCTAAAAGCTAAGTGAGGGCCTGTACAACCACTCAGGGCTTGCTTTTTTGTTTTTTCTTAACTTTAAAACATTTTTATTTTGTTTTAATGAGAAAGATAAGATACAAAGGAGAAGATGCAGAGAGAGAACAGAACACTGCTCAGCTCTGGTTTATGGTGGTGCTAGGAATAAAACATGGTACTTCAGAGACTCAGGTATGAAAGCCTCTTTGCATAATCATCATACTATCTCCCCAGCCCACAAGTGTCATGAGATATATGTGTGTGTTGTTGTATTTATTTATTTATTTATTTATGAGAAATATAGGAGGAAAAGAAAAAGAACCAGACATCACTCTGGCACATGTACTGTCAGGGATTGAACTCAGGACCTCATGCTTGAGAGTCTAATGCTTTATCCATTGCACCACCTTCTCATATATGTGTATATATATATATATATATATATATATATATATATATATACTTTTTTTTCATCACCAGGGGCTTCAACACTCCAGGCTGATTTCTCTCAGATAGAGACAGAACACTAAAGCTTCCTTTGATGTGATGAAGCCAGGTTCAAACCTTGGTCTTAAACATGACCAAACAGTGCACTACTCAAGTGAGCTACTTTCCCACCCCAGGTCAATGTTTTGTAAATGTCTTCTCTCATCCCTTCCTGCAGGCAAGCTAGTGTTGGTTCAATAAACTATTCAACCTTTATTCTGCCTCAGTGTGGATTATAGTGAAGCTCCTTTCAGAATCTCTTTTACAAAAAGGAATCCCAGGGCTGGGGAGACAACATAGTGTCTGCAAGAAAAAACTTTCATGGTTCCAGGATCAATCAATTCCCAGCACCACCATCTGGCTAGAGCTGTGCAGTATCTGTGTGTGTGTGTGTGTGTGTGTGTGGGTGGGTGGGTGGGTGTCTCATTAAAATAAAATGGTGAAGAAAAAAAAAACAAATCCCAGAAAAACTATGACCAGCTAGAAACCATTCTCCTCTTCTGAAAACTTTTCCTCACCTGTGAACTAGCCACTGAGCTGGCAGACCCTCCTGCTTCTGGGCTAGGGCTCCAGTTCTGACCCTTCCTGAGGAATGCAGTCTCAAGTCTGCGCCAGCCAGAGCAAGCGGGGCTCCTGCTGGGGGAGGCCATTCCCTCTCTCTTCCCCCATTTGCAATCTTTATTTATTTATCTTTGAAAGTTGAAGGAACCAGAGCCTGCACCAGGGAGAGACTTGTGGAGCAGAGTGGGGGGGTGGGGAGTGGGAAGCAAGAGGCGGTTGTCTGGGGCCAGTGTCTGCCGCCAACTGGCCACAGAGGGGAGCCACTTAAAGACCACAGTGCCACAGGCCCCAACAGGGCCAGGAGCACAGAGAGAATGTCTCTGTCACTTTAGTGGCCACTTTGGTACCATAATGAAGGATGGGTCTCCATTTTGTTGGGGTAACAGTCTCCTCCAACTCAGAAAGTCCTGTCTCTCAATAGCAAAGGCTCAATAAAGTGGCAGCAAAGGAGAGTAGGGTGATAGCGCACGTGGCGCAAAGCTCAAGGACCAGCTTAAGGATCCTGGTTTGAGCCCCGGGCTCCCCACCTACTGGGGAGTCACTTCACAAGTGATGAAGCAGGTCTGCAGGTGTCTTTCTCTCCCCCTCTCTGTCTTCCCGTCTTCCCTCTGTTCTATCCAACAACCATATCAATAATAACAATAATAACTACAACAATAAAACAACAGGGGCAACAAAAAGGAATAAGTAAATAAATAAAGGCATATATATATTTTTTAAATGGCAGAAAAGTATTTCTTTGTCGGGGAAACTGAAGCAGACACACATCTACTTTCCTGTCCCTTGTTCTCATATGTTATAACAGCTCAACCTAGACCCACCAGCATTTTTTTTTTTCAATCAGAGCACTGGTCAGCTCTGGTTCATGATGGTGCTGGGGACTGAAGCTGGGACCTTTGGTTCTTCAGGTATGAAAGTCTTCTTTGTATAATCATTATGCTGTCCCCCTAGATTATGCAGTCCGGACAGGCAATTTTCAATTTCCTCCCCAGCGGACAAGGTCAGACCCTTCCCCAAGTCACCAGTCTTCTGCCCACAGATGCCATACGTCCCTTCTCCTTTTCCTTTATTCATTCTCCTTTCACAGTTTACATTCATAAAGGAGAGTAGGCAGAGGTACATGTTAACAGCAGAGATTAGATACCCCAGTAAATTAGGGATTATACCCAAGGTCAGACAGCTGCCTAGAACTGGGGGTGGGGTAGGGGGTGGTGGGAGGGGGCTTTCCGGAGTCATTTGTACACAGGGGCACAGATCCCGTCGCTTTTCCTCATTTCCACTGCGCCTCCGCCACAAAATACACACCCAAGGTAGGGAACCACCAGACCTAGCCTGACAGCCTTGGCCTTTGACTCCTCCCTGGTCAGAGGACTTGCACCCCCCTGCCGGGCGAAGTCTCAGGCTTCAACGGCCTCATCCTCATCTCCAAGGATAGAGGAAAGGTTGTGGGGGTATAAGCCAATTCCAGAGACCGACCTAGCACTCAGGGGTGGTGTGTGTGTGTGTGTGTGGGGGGGGTGTTGTTGGGTGTCAAGAGAGACCAAGTCCCAGTACCCCCTGAGTGGTAAACAAAGTTCAGCCACAAACTCAGCTCAGTCTAAGCTCAACAAAAGCCCCAGGGGTGCAGACTTGAAAGAGCGGGCGCGCTGGGAGGCTTTTGTTGAAAGAGATGGGGTGATGGCCTTCGAGGTCTGTGATCGCCAGGGAGAGGAAGAGTCCTGGCTCCCTCGGGGCGGGGGCAGAAGTCTAGGCTGGGGACGGGTGCGGGGCCTCCAGCCTGCGGGCCAGCTCTCGAGGGTGCGGGGCAGCGGCCTGGCTGCGCATCTGGAGGCGCTAGGGCCTCGCGGATGGGGGCGCTGGCGAGGGGAGGGCGCCCTCTCGGGAGGGCGGACCGGGGCTGGCGGCGGCGGGAGCGGCGCGGCGCCGAGCTGCCTCCATCCATGGCCCGGAGCGGCGGCGGCGGCGGCGGCGGCAGCAAGAGCCCCGCGCGGTCCGCTAGGTCCGGGCGCAACGCTCGGAGCGCGGGCTACACGGAGGGCCCGCAGTCGCAGTCGCAGCCGCAGCCGCAGCCGCAGCCGCAGCCGCCGGGGGAGCGGCGCGCAGAGCTGGGGGGCGCGCTCCCGAGGGCCCCCTGAGCTGAGCTGACAGACGCGTCTCTGTCTTCCCCGCCGGGGCGTCCGCCGGACATGCCCCCGGGGCGCGGCGGCGGGGACCCCCGGGCTTGCCTCCGCCCAGGGCCCCCCGCCCCGCCCTCGGGTGCCCAGGGCCCCTGCTGAGCACGCCTCCCGCAAGCTCGGCTCCCTCCCGGCCGGCCGGCGCGCAGAGCGGCCCCAGCGCTGTGGGTCCCTTCGGGGCGATGGGCTGATGGGCGCCCGGGGCCGCAGGATGCTGCTGCCGCTGCTGCTGCCGCTGCTGCCGCAGCTGCCGTGGCTGCTGCTCCTGGCTCCCGAGACCCGGGGCGCGCCCGGCTGCCCGGTCCCCATCCGCAGTTGCAAGTGCTCGGGGGAGCGGCCCAAAGGACTCGGCGGCGGCGCACCCAACCCGGCGCGCCGGAGGGTGGTGTGCGGCGGCGGGGACCTCCCGGAACCCCCCGACCCCGGTCTCTTGCCCAATGGCACCGTGACGCTGTAAGTACCGACCCCCATCCCCAACCCCAGACGGGGCGGAGGGGCGGGAAGTGAGGGAGGGAGTGATGCCGCCACTCGGGAGACCCCAGGACAGGCCCGAGTCCTGGCTCCTGGAAGGGCGACTTAGAGAGAGGTGGGCACAAGACTAGGGCTCTTATCTCTTAGGATTTTGGAGGGGCTTCGGGAGGGAGTGGAGGAAGTGCACCCCAAAGGGAAGCATCGCGGGCTCCCTCTCACCTGCACAGGTAAAGTGCAGGGTGCGCTGGCCGGACGCCCGTGCCCCTGAAGTTTCCAGCCTAGGCTAATGTTGGGGACTTTGGGGGAGCCGGGGTTGGGGAGTGGGCGGGGGGAGTGAGGGGGCGCAGTGAGGGAAATCTCAGAAAAGACCGACGCCCGCGACCCACTAAACGCCGGCGGTTGTTACCCTAGCGGGCTCCCCGATAACCCCGCGGGACTGGAGGAATCTGCGGGCTTCACGCCGCGGGCCTGGCTCCTTCAGGGGCGCCCTCTGCGCTACCCCCGCCCAGCGTCTCCCTAGGGCAAGCTGGGGGGGTCGGGGTGGGGAAGCCGGTGTTTGGCGTGCAGGCAATTGGGGTCGTAATGAAACCCCTAGCATCCATGGCTTTGGGACCCTTGGCCAGTCGCTTGCATCTTTAGAGCGAGCTTTGTGAGGGGTGAAGGTGGGGGGGGGCTCTGCGTCCCTCCTCGCTGGCTCCCGGGGGTCCCTCCCTCTTTTCTCCCGCCGGAGCTTTGCCTTCCGCCTCCGCCCTCCCCACCCCCCATTTGACTTCAGCTCAAAAATTGCGAAGAAGAAACCTGGCTGAGGGCAGGCCACCTCCCAGCCTCCTCTGGTCAGGACCTTATTAAGCACCGATTTGGCTGGTCTTCACAGACCCCAAGTCTCCTTGTTGGGAAGCGGGGTATCTGAAGTCCCAACAAGCGCAGGGAGAACTGGTTACCCCACAGCAGAGGTTTTCTGTTCAGGCCACGTGCTCTGAGCTCCACTCGCAGTGAACTTGTGGGTGGCGTCCTAGCATTGACCCCCGCCCCCAGTCCCCTCTCCTGCCCATCCTGTCCTGGATTCAAGTCTACAAAAGTCACTTCCCCAACCTTCCCCTGTCTTCTTGACCCCAGTGACCACCAGATCCCCGTAGCCCCTGGCCCAGAACTGTGGCTGGCTAGCCCAGTGTGATTGTGTCCAGAACAATGCTGTAAGGCCTCTGGTTGGGTGAGTTCAGAGACTGCCTGCTTCCTGACAGGACGCGGCTGGTCAGCCTCTGACGTTTGCCGCCTGGCCTCCATATTCCCCAGCTGGTGTGTGTGTGTGTGTGTGTGTGTGTGTGTGTGTGTGTGTGTACACTGCTGGTGTGTGTACTGCTGGTGTGTGTGTGTGTGTGTGTGTGTGTGTGTGTGTGTGTGTGTGTGTGTGTGTGTATTGCTGGGGTGGAGGTGCTGTCTGCTCTCTCTTGCCTCTGCAACTCAGGGATGTGGCTCTGGCCAGGGAAGGCAGCTATGGCTACTCATTCCAAGTCCTTCTGAGTATCCACTGGTGTTGAAGGCCCCAGACAGGCCTGGGCATTCCCCAGACCACTCAGTTGTGGAGGAGAAAAATATTTGCCCTGTGGAATAGTTAGGACCAGTGTGTGTGAGTCCCAGAAGTGTATGTGTATGTGTGTGTGTGTGGGGGGGGGGTGTATAATTGATCTTGTAGCTGTGCTCAAGCACGTGTGGGATGGAGAGAGAGAGAGAGAGAGAGAGAGATGGAAGAAGGAGAAAAACATTAAAAGGTGGTTTTGCAGTACATCTTAGAATGATTTGGCAACTAATATGTTCCAGCCATGGCTAATCCTTTCTCATTGAAGCCACTCCAAGCAGAGAGCTGGTCGACCCTTGGTGAAACTTCTTAGTGACAGAGTGGTGGCAAACATTACTGCTAGCTCACCTTCTAGTTCCAGACTATCCTCTAGAACCTACCCCCCCCTTTCTTTTATTTTTCCCCTCAGGACACTGATCTAGTTGGTTTAAGACACATTGCAGAGGACCCTCACCCCCACCCCAAACATGACTGGATATCTCCACAGGGACATGCAACAGGGTTTTCAGAGAGGCCCCTCAGAACTCACTGACTCTCTAGCTTGGAGCATGACTGAATTTCAGCCATCCACTTGTTTATTTACTTAGCTGAGCACTGCTTAGCTCTGGTTTATAGTGGTGCTGGGGATTGAACCTGGGACCTTGGAGCCTTGAGCATGAGAGTCTTCTGCATCACCATTAGGCTGTCTCCGCAGCCTCATGTAGTTATTAGACTCTTGCCCAAGCCTCCACATTATCCTGATCTTGATTGCTGCCACCACCACACCCACCAAGGTGGGTTCTGAAGACAAAAAGAGCTCCTCAGTAGGGTTGGGGGATGGCAGGAGAGGGGTTCTCTTGAAATTCTGTCCTCAACACACCCACCTGGCCCCTAGCCTGTTTCCTGAAGGAAGAAATGGCTGTGAAGAGGCTGCCTCTTCAACTTAGATAAAAAGCAAATGCAAGAGGCTAAGAGCCTCTAAACTTTCTCCCTCCCTCCCTCCCCAAAATCTCCTTAACTCTGCTTAGCCATCCCCCACCACACACACAAACACACACACACACACACACACACACACACACAGATTTCCCCTTTCACCTTTTAGCTTGTCATTGGTGCAAACAACTGGACTTAAGCCTATAGTTCTTGCTATCTCACCTCACCTCTCCCTCCCCCTTCCTCTCAGAATGGACCACCAAGTCCCAGAGCCACTCACACCCACACTCTGCTCTCTGTGGGAGTTGGAGCCTCTGGAGACTCCAGATTCCACCTGGGGAAGCCTGGTAGACACCAGTGCTGGGACACTTCAGACAAAGAATGTTCTAGATAAGATGCCTGTCTGCATGGAGCCTCTAAACAGTTCTATTTACCTCACTGACAGCTCTTCCACCTTCTTCCTATTATCTCCACTTCTGCCTTCTGTTTTTGTAGAGTAGTGCCCTCCCTCCCCTTCCTTTTGCTTTTTTTCTCTAATAGATTTTCAGCTACAGGTTTCCAGGAAAGCAGGACTCTTGGCTTCCTTCCTGATCCCTCTGTCCCACCACACCCCCAGTCTCACACAGTGGGCCAGAGCACTTTCCCTGAGGGGAAAGGTCCCATGGCGGGTGGCATCTGAAAGGAGTACTCCAGTGGGAAAGGAATCCCTTCCCCCTTTTCTCACTCTCCCACTCCCATTTCAACTCTAGGAGTTCTAGTGTGTGTGTGTGTGTGTGTGGGGGGGGGTGATAAGAAGAAGTTCCAGGAAAGGTCTGATTATAGATAACTCCAGAAGGAAATCTCCTATGAGGACCTCCCAGGGTATCTGAGCAGCCTGTCAGAGGAGAGCAACCCATGTCATAAATTCTAGAATGTCCTGCTGCAAGGGGAGGCAAAGATCAGCCAGTCCTGCCCCTAGGTCTGCAGCAGAGCATGCTGAGGCCAAGAAGGGAAAGGGCTGATGTCCAGAGACCAGCCAGCATCAGGCTTCGCTGATTTTGTTCTCTTAGATTTTGTTCCCTTATCCTCAGATAAGGGATCTATGTGTCACCTGATGGGACTTGGGATCCGATGGACACAAGACAGAAGGGGGAAACAAACAAATAAACAAGCCCCTCCTGTTTCTTCCTTGAATGACCTAGGCCCTTTTTGACCTGGAAGCATTCCAAGGCTGGGCTTGGGGGGGAGGGGGTGTTGATTGGAGGAAGGTGGGTCCTTTAGAAGTCACTCTAACTCTCCCAGAGCCCGTTAGCTAGCCTCACTCCACACAGCCTCCCATCTGGGGGCAGTACCCTTCAGGCTGCCCACATGTGTGTGCATGCCTTGCTCTGGTCATGTCCCCTTTGCTGGGAACTTGGTGGACTGAATTCAGATGCCCAGTTGCGGGAGGAGAGCGGCTCAGGAGGCCCCTTACCAGCCTTGGTGCTGGAGCACAGACCACCCCCCCCCCCCACACACACACACACAGCTTTGTATTTCACCCTCCCCCTCAGTGCCCCTCACCAGAATCTAGTTAGAGGAGTCTAGGGCAAAGTGTGCCAACTGCCATGCACATAGCCCAAGGGGAGTGGAAAGATGTTGGTGGGAGGGGAGGGCCCACGCAGGCCTCCCTACCCCCTCAGCTTCACCCCTCTTCCCCCCATATGGTTCTCATAAGGTCTGGGCTCAGAGACAGCAGCCAGAGGAAGTGGCTGTGTACAGAGAGCTTTTGTGAGTGAGAGGTGGGGGGAGGGGGAGAGCCAGAGAAAGAAGGAAAGAGGGAAGAAGGACAGAGGTGAGAGGAAGGCTGGATACCCCCACCACACTCCCTCAACCCCTGGGATGGTGCAGGGGCTCCACTGTTGCACTGAATACGGGCTCCTTTCCGCCTTCCTGGAGTTATCAGACCAGCCTGTCAGAAGAAAGCCACGTCCCTCTCTGCCTCTGCTCACCTGCTTAGAGGAGTCAGGGGCAGCCTAAGAAGGTCCTGGGACTTGGTTATCCTGTCTTTGAGGTTGTCAGGCTCCCCACTGTGCAGGCTGTCAGGGGCCAAGGTCTCAGGGAGAGTGCACTGGGCAGACAGTGGAACCTTCTGGAGCTCACTGGTGGAGTCTTCCTGGTACCAGGGACTGCAGAGGCTGTGGTACTGAGCTCTAAAGACAACACTTGCAATTCACTCCCAAACAGGGTCAGGACCCAGAGCAGGTTCTCTGGGCTGTGTTTTTCAGAAAGTGAACTTGAACCCAAGCACTAGGATTCCCCCAAAGAAATTACTCACTACTATAGACCACTCTTTGGTGGGGAAGGGGGTAACTTATCATGGGAGGTAGGGGTTGTGAATCTCAGATTTTTTTCCCCAAAAAAACACAGGCAGACAAGTATAATTTGGACCTAACTACCAATTGACCCTTCAATTTGGGTCAATTGGGTTTGTAAAGGGAGAGTGTTTCTAAGTTGATGCCACTGGAGAGTGGTGAGATAAGAACCTTTTCCTGGTGGAGAAAAAGCTTCAGCCACCTGAGTTGATCCCTGCCCATCTATTCAATGGATTCTCCTAGCCAAAGCCCAGAGAGGGGAGGCTAGTTCCCCAGTGCTGCACAGCCTGAACCTCTCCGAGCCTCTTCGCCCCCAGGGGTGAGACTGCTCCCATGTCTCCCCAGGGCAGGGGAGGAGAGGGAAGGGAAATGGCCCTGGGCTGAGGAACCAAAAGGAAAATCCGGTGACTGCTAGGAAGGGGCTACTCTAAGGGGCTGTTTATTTTCATTCCCCCAGCCCAGCCGTTCTGTTCTATTTAGAGCTCAGACCCTGACAGGATGAGGCTGCCTCCTCCCCTTCCTCCCTCCTGGGGTGGGGGTGGGGGGGCATCCTTCCCAAACTCCAGAACATTCCTTTGCTTCTAGGACTTGGGGGTGGGGGAGCAGAGAAGGCAGGGAGTGTATCTAACTCAGGCAGCTTCCGAGGACCAGACTTTCCCAGCCCTGGAACTGGGAGAGAAGCAAGGCAGGGAGCAAGAGTTTATGGAAGATGGATGGGGCCAGGTGAGGGGCAGAGGAGCCAATCTGTCACTGAAGAGCTGGGAACTGGGTGGAGAGCAGCCTGAACTTGAGGGGCCAGACATCTCCCAGCTGGAAAAAGAAAGGAAGGTCCTAGTGTCTCCTCCTTCCTCCCGCCTCCCCATACTCCCGCCTCTCCCAGGGCTCTTTGCCTGCTGGGAACTGAGTAGAGAGGCAGAAACTCTCCACTTCAGACTCTGAGGACCCAGAGTGCAGGGTGGGGAAAGACCATCAAAAATAAGGTGTATTGACCTGGAAATGATAGCATATTGGACACACGCATGAGGTCCTGCATCCCCAGCACAACATATGCTGGAGTGATGCTCTGGTTTTAACTGGTACATCTCTTTAAAATTTTTTACTTATTAATGAGAAAGAGAGAAGAGGGGAAAAAGAACTGGAGTATCACTCCACATGTGTGTTGCCAGGGAACAAATTCAGGACCATATGCTTAAGGGTCCAACACTATCCGCTGTACCACCTTCCTGGTCACCTCATTAATAAATATTTTAATAATATTGATTATGTATGAGAGAGACACCAGAGCACTACTGAGCTCTGGTTTATGGTGGTGCTGGGGTTTGAACCAGGGACCTTGGAGCCTCAGGCATGAAAGCTTTTTGAATAATCATTGTGCTGTCTCCTCAGCTCCACTAATGTATCTTAACTTGAGTTTGGCACCTTAGACTACTTGGCCATCCTGACACACTCACTAAGCATCTTAAAAGATAAGGTGTAAGGAGTTTTTTTTTTTTTCAAATAATATGATTTTTATCAGGCAGAAAATGGCATTAAGTTGCAATCCACTTAATTTGCACCCTGCTTTTCAGTCCCAATGCACTTAGAGCTCAAGTTAGAGTCAACTTTGAAGACTTTTTGATATTCCTCATTTTTTGTCTGTTTTCTTTTTCTTTTTCCTTTAGTTTTTTTATTTCATTTTTTTCTTAATGATTTAATATTGGTTTACAACAAAGTTCTTTTTAAAATTTTTTAAATTAATTTATTTTCCCTTTTGTTGCCTTTGTTGTTTAACATTGTTGTGGTTACTGATGTCGTTGTTGTTGGATAGGACAGAGAGAAATGGAGAAAAGAGGGGAAGACAGAGGGGGAGAGAAAGACAGACACCTGGAGACCTGTTTCACCACTTGTGAAGAAGCAACTCCCTTGCAGGTGGAGCCGGAGGCTCAAACCACCGGACTCCCTACAGCAGAGTTCTGTGTCCCCATTCCCTCCATTGGAAACTGCAGTGGTTCTCCCAAAGTCACAGTGACTTATTTCTATGACTATCTGTCTATCTATATTTTTTCTATGATTCTGTCTTCTCTTCCTTTATAAGTCACACTTACACTTAATACTAGTTCCAAATGTCTTTCCCTTTTTGCTCTTCTCTCTCTGAGTAGGTGTAGGAGTTAATCCACACCTTTCTTTTACTGAGAAGCACTTCCTTCCAGAGAAGTGCTGACCCACCCAAAGTCACACAGCTCTGTCACACCCAGGGCTCTTCTCCTGGTCCCTCAGTCTCTCCCTTCACTGACCACAGGTGCCACCACCACTGGGGACCAGACAGGAGAGATGCAGGAATCCGTTTCCTCCACATGGATACTGGAGCCAGGGAAAAGGAACACTCACCCGTGACAGCCTAACAAATGCTAAGGGGCTTAGGAGGGTTCATTTGTACAGAACCATTGCAGAATAAAGTCAGATCGACCTGGGGAATGTGAAACTGGAAGTCTCTAAAGGGTTCTGTATTCTCTGTTGTACTCCAGTAGACAGCTCTGGCATATTCAATCCCATATGGAGGAGGTATCCTATGAGATCTAGGGCCAGACTATCTTGGAGGGGACAGGTACCCAGGGAGGGGTACAGAAGAAAGCTGCCCACTGGCTTGGGTGTGAAGTCTCTGCTCACTGGCCACCCCACCTTCCACAGAGCTCGGTCCCTCCAGACACCCATCCATTCAGCCAGCACCTGCTGTGCTCAGTGCCTGCCCTGGGGTCTTACAATCTCATCGGGAGACTGGACCCTGACCCACAGAGCAGGCAGACCCAGGTCCTGGGGTTCCCAGGGAAAGCTACTGGGGTAGAAGATGAAAGGACTAATTTATACTCAGGTATCAAAGACCAGCAACAAACTAGTCCTTTCAGGTTTATTAATTTTAAAAAGAAACCTACTGGGAGTTGGGCGGTAGCACAGCAGGTTAAGCACACATGGCTCAAAGCAGCCAGAATAGCTAGCGAAGGATCCCATTTTGAGCCCCCAGCTCCCCATCTGCAGGGGAGTAGCTTCACAAGCGGTGGAGGTGAAGCAGGTCTGCAGGTGTCTATCTTTCTCTCCCCCTCTCTGTCTTCCCCTCCACTCTCCATTTCTCTCCATCCTATCTAACAACAATGACATCAGTAACAACAATAATAATAACCATAACAACAATAAACAAAAAAGGGGCAACAAAGGGGGAAAATAAATAAATATTAAAAAAGAAAAATTAAAAAACAAAAAAGAAAAGAAACCTACTTTCTTCATCCCCAAAGTGGGCTCCCCAGGGGTGAGATTTTTAACCCATGCATAGAGGACTTTTTTAAGGTTTATAAATGGGGAAGGTAGCTTCTCAGCTTCTTCAAGTGCAAGCAATCATTTCTTTCTCCTTTTTTTTTTTTTTTTCATTTTTCTTCTTTTGGTGGTGAGATGGGTTACTGGGTGATTACAGTACAATTGTTGACATATGGATTCAATTTCTAATCTCCCCATGTTAGGTATCAGAAAAACACTCTCAGCCTCAAAGCCCTCCGCTGCACCCCCCTCCAACCCCTTCCTTTTCATCCTTCCCCAGAGACCCATGTTTTGTTGCAATATATCAAACCCAGTCCAAATTTTACTTTTTTTTCCCTTTCTGATCTTGTTTCTTAAGTTCCACTTATGAATGAGCTCATCCTTCGTTCTTCTCTTTTTGGCTTGGCTCACTTAACATAATTCCTTCAAGTTCTATCCAAGATGAGGCAAGAAAGATGACTTCATCATTTTTAACAGCTGGATAGTATTCCATTGTGTATAGATCCCACAACTATTTTTTTCCCTTTTTTTGCCACTCTTCTATTGTTAGGCATCTGTTGCTTCCAGGATTGTGCTATTACAAATTGTGCTGCTATAAACATAGGGGAGACTTTCATCTGATCTGACACCTCTTCTTGCATCATCTGTGAATGAAGGTTGGAGGGTCCCATGTCTCAATTAGACTGGCAATACTTGTGTGTTGCACAGGTCTAAGTTCCTGAGAGATGTTTGGAGGATTAATGAATGAAAGTCCTAGTGTGACTGATGACTGGACTCTGTTCCCTGTGCTTAGGTTGGGTGCTTCTTCCCGCTACTCCAATTCCCATCAAGGTACTCCAACCTCCTGCCCTCAAAATCCTTAGTGCCTTCCTCAGGTTTCTGCCTGTCTGATTCCAGATTCAATCCCCAAGCCAAAGTCCTTATCATCCCAGCCTGTGTCTTGGTTCCACCTGCTCACCACCAAGAAAGAGTGTCATCATGGTAAAAGCAGGTTGGAGGACAGAGACAAGGGGGCCCCCTCTGTAGAAGTCAGCATCAGACTGTTTCTCTTTTGGCCTTGACCTCTGCCCTGCCAGGACAGCCTAACTTCAAGGCTGAGGTCAAGACCCTCCACAGCTCAAGGATAGAAAGTCCTACCTGTGTCTCCTCTGTTAATTCAGTTCTTTTCTTCAATTACTATTTAATTAATTTATGTATTAGATAGAGGCAGCAGAGAGAAATAAATAGAAAAGGGGATAAAGAAAGGGAAAGAGAGGGAGTCTGGCAGTAGCGCAGCGGGTTAAGCTCACATGGCGCAAAGTGCAAGGATCGGCATAAGGATCTCGGTTCGAGCCCCCGGCTCTCCACCTGCAGGGGAGTCACTTCACAAGTGGTGAAGCAGGTCTGAAGGTGTCTATCTGTCTCTCCCCCTCTCTGTCTTCCCCTTCTCTCTCCATTTCTCTCTGTCCTATCTAACAACAACGACATCAACAACAACAATGAAAAACAACAAGGGCAACAAAAGGAAAAATAAAATATAAAAAGAAAAAAGAAAAATAAAAAGAAAGGGAAAGAGATAGAGACACCTGCAGCACTGCCTCCCCAATCATGAAACTAACTCCCACTCCTCATACCCCTCTCCCCAGGTCTTGAACCTGAGTGCATGGTAACATGTGACCTCAACCAGGTGTGCCACCACCTGGCTTCTCTTTCTTTCTCTCTTTTATTCCTTCCCTCCTTCTTTCTTTCTTTTCCTCTTTTTCTGTCCCTTTTTTCTTTTTCACCAAAGTATTGCTCAGCTCTGGCTTATGGTGGTGCAAGGGATTGAACCTGGGACCTTGCAGCCTCAAGCATGAGAGTCTTCTTGCATAACCATTATGCTGCCTTTCCCATCCTATTAGTTCAGTTCTGACTGGACATTTTCCCAAGTAGGGGAAGGATTCACAGGGCAGCTCAGGAGGGTGCACACCACCTCCCACACTTGCTCCAAAGTTCACGTCCCCTACAGTCAGGCTACATGGACACAAAACCAACCACAAGAGCAGCCTTTAGCATGGGGGTGTGGGGTGTCAAACAGTTCCCCAGAACAAAAAGGAGTTTTCAAGCCATGAAACATTTTACTTTATTTTATTTTATTTTACTTTATGAGAGAAAGGGAGGGAGATAGATACATAGATAGACAGACAGACAGACAGAGAAAGGAACTGCAGCATCTAAGCTTCTTTTAATGTGATGGAGGCAGGACTCAAATCTAGTCTTGCACTTGGCAAAGCCAGGGCACTATCCAAGTGAGCTATTTCACCAGCCCCAGGGTCTCATTTTTGAAGATCTGAACCTAAATGCATCCATGTCCTTCATGAAATGTAACAAGGATTGATGATTGGCATGTTGGCTGCCATTTAGCAAAGCACGTATTCATTTCAATTTCATAGAGTTCCCCCCCCTTTAATCTCCAAGGCAGTGATTATGTCGTAAGTTTCAGACATCCTTCGGGGCCCTGAAATTGCTCGAAGGCGCTGGGCATGGTGCCTGCAGGAATGGCTGGGAGTCCAGCTAAACCTCAGTGATTCAGGGGAGGGTTGTGGACATGAGATTTTTTTTTTCTTCTTTTTGGAACCAACAAGCGGACACCCCTGCTTGCCCTTGCCAAGGGTTTCCCTGAGATAGCACTATTAAGGTATCGGCAACAGGGACTGAACACAGGGTGTTCCCAGCCCAAGGGGGGAGCTTGCCCTCTACCTAAATTTTGGGTCAGACTTCTTGCAGAGAGAGCATAGCTTTCCAGGGGCCAGACAAGTCCCTTGTGTCTGTGTATGTTGGCGCGGGTTGGGGAGGGGTGGCTAGCATGGGTGATTTTGGGCAGTGGCACATGTGAAGATCATTGGGCTCAGGCATGTGCTAACCCCTTCTCCCGGCCTCACAGTGTGGTGTCCGTATGACCCCTGCAGGGTCATCTTTGATGTCGGGCTGGGAGTTGGTGAGTTCCTGTGGCTGCCCAGTGCCCACAAGGCCTCTCTGTAGACTCCAGCCACTCACCCCTTGGCCTGTAGCCTTCTCAGCAGTAACTTTGCTTGCTTCTCTCTCCCAAAATGAAAACATGGCAGGGAGAAAGTTTTGAAATGGACTCAGTGTTAGCCAGATTTCTGACTCTAGGGACTGTCCCCCTTCCTGTGAAAATCCGATGTTATGGGGGTGGGAGGGAGGGAAGGAGGAAACGAAGAAGCTGAAAATGCCTGGCTGAGCAAGTCAGAGTTCTGTGGGCTGGAGAATTGTGGAAGAAATCCACCTGATTGCATCCCTGCATGGCTGTAGGTGACAGTCTGGTACAAGCTGAGGAATTGTCTGTCTAGGGTTTTTTCCCTACTTTATTGGGAGCTTATGCTTTATAATACAGTTGTTGACACATCAGTAAATCACTCATCTTTTTCATAATAGATGTCAGCAAGACACTCTCTCCCCCAACCTAGGTCATTTTCCACCATCATGCACCAGGACCCCAGAGCCACTCTTGCATCCCTTACCCTTCTTCCCAGAGTCCTTTGCTTTGGTGAAATATATTTATTGTTATCCTATCTATCTATCTATCTATCTATCTATCTATCTATCATCTGGGGCTTCACTGCTCTGGGCTGATGTTTCCAGATAGAAAA
Organism: Erinaceus europaeus; assembly: GCF_950295315.1. NCBI lineage: Eukaryota > Metazoa > Chordata > Mammalia > Eulipotyphla > Erinaceidae > Erinaceus > Erinaceus europaeus. Next base: position 66,443,063 of record NC_080163.1, on the reverse strand, counting down.
ATAAAGAGGCAGAGAGAGAGATGGAAGGTGGTCTGGGAAGTGGCACAGTGGATAAAGCATTGGACTCTCAAGCATGAGGTCCTGAGTTCAATCCCTGGCAGCAAGCACATGTACCAAAGTGATATCTGGTTCTTTCTCTCCTCTCTCTCTCTCTCTCTCTCTCTCTCTCTCTCTCTCTCCTCTTATCACTCTCATTAATAAATTTTTAAAAGAGAGAGAGCGCGAGATGGAAGGAAGCCACAGTACTGAAGCTTCCTTCAATGCAGTGAAGGCCAAACTTGAACCTGAGTCTTACATGCTGCAAAACAGTGTACTGTGCACATGAGCTATTTTTGCCAGCCATCTGTCTAGATTTAAAGGTGAAAGAGGGAGCTGGGCAATGGTGCACCTGGTTGAGCATACACAGTACCATGTGCAAGGACCTGGGTTTGAGCTTCCAGTCTCCACCTGCAGGAAGAATGCTTCACAAGTAGTGAAACAGGTCTACAGTGGTCTCTTTCTCTTTTTCTCACCCTTTCTATCTACCCTTCCTCTCTCAATTTCTCTAGATTTCTCTCTCTGCCCTATTAAATAAAAAATAGAAGGAAACTGAAGACAGAGAAGGAGAAAAGAAAGGCCACTGAAGGCAGTGGGTTTGTAGGCCCAGCACTGACTTCTAGTGATAACCTTGACAGCAGTAAAATAAATAAATAGGGGAGTCGGGTGGCAGCACAGTGGGTTAAGCGCAGGTGGCACAAAGCACAAGCACCAGTCTAAGGATCCCGGTTTGAGTCCCCAGTTCCCCACCTGCAGGGGAGTCGATTCACAAGCCACGAAGCAGGTCTACAGGTGTCTATCTTTCTCTCCTCCTCTCTGTCTTCCCTTCCTGTCTCCATTTCTCTCTATCCTATCCAACAATGATGACAACAATAATAACTACAACAATAAAACAACAAGGGCAACAAAAGGGAATAAATAAATAATTTTAAAAATAATAATAAATAAGCAGGGGCCAGATGGTGGTGCACCTGTTTGAGTGCATATGTTACAATGCTCAAGGAGCCACGTTTAAGCCCCTGGTCCCCACCTGCAAGGAGAAAACTTTGCAAGTGATGAAGCAGCGCTGCAGATATCTCTCTGTCTTTCTATCTCTCCCTTTCTTTTCAATTTTTGACTGTCTCGATGTAATAAACATAAATAAAGATAGAAAATAAATAAATAAATGCAACAGAGAATGGGGAGATAGCATAATGATTATGCAAAGAGTCTCACACCTGAGGTTTCAAAATCCAAAGTTTAATCAACCACACTGCTATAGGACAGAGTTGAGTAATGCTCTGATAAATATAAAATAAAATAAAATAAAATAAAAATAAAATAAAATAAAATATGGTGTTGGACTATGGAGACAACATAATGGTTATGCAAAAGACTCGTATGCCTGAGGTTCTGAAATTCCAGGTTCAGTTCCCAGCACCACTATCAGCCAGAGCTGAGCAGTGCTTTGGTGTAAAGATTTAAAAAAATGACTAAATAATAATCAAATGTTAAAGATAAATGAATAAGTAAAGGTGGCCGAACTGTCACTGTGTCTCTAGTACTGGACAGAACCACGGAGCCAAGGCTCCCTCTTTCCTGGCCTGACTGCTTTGGCTGCACTACCCAGTTCCCTCCCAGGAGAGGCTAGTGTGTACGGAACATTTTCTTCCCATTAGATGGTGTGTGTGTGTGTGTGTGTGTGTGTGTGTGTGTGTGTGTGTGTGTGTGTCTGTCTGTCTGTCTGTCTGTCTATCCAGCCCATCTCCTACCTACCCATCACAGCTCCAGCCAGAATCAAGCACTTTCTGACCCCAGTGGCTCTTCCCCCAGCCAGATCCACAAGGGCCACCTAGCCCAATACAGATCTCTCTCTAAGTCTATAGTATCTCCAGGTCTATAGTAAATTTCCTCTGCCCATTATAAGTTAAGGCCTCCAAAGCCAGTGCTGGGTATTTCAGGACTGAATCTTAGAGATAGTTGCTGAAGTCAGTCTAGTATAATTGGAAATGCCATGAGAAGGGGCTCTTTTTGTGAAGAAGAGTAAAACCCAACCCGCCTGGTATCCCTGCTTTTGTGAGTGGATTAAAGGGTGGGATGGTCAGACACATGTTTTCTTCAACAAGGAAAAAAGCCTCACTGCAAGACTTTCACAGCTGGAGGTTGTACAGGGAACCACCCTAAAAGTAAAAATGCCACTAATGCCCACCCTCTGCGTCCCAGCTCCCAGCATTAGATCTTCCTCAGGGTAAGAAGGACAGGGCCTGCAGGGGGCCTGTGCTCAAGCCAAGGTTGGTGGGATATGAAGAGATAAGCTATTCAAGGGGCCAGGTGGTAGCACACCCACTTGAGCACCCACATTACCATGTGCAGGGACCTGACTTGAAGTCCTGGTCCCTGTCTGCAGCAAGGAAGCTTCACAAGTGGCAAAGCAATGCTGCAGGAATCTCTCCCACCCCCATCTCTTCCTCCTCTGTTAATTTATTTTTGTCCTGTCAAATGAAAGGAAGGGGAAAATGACCAGGTGAAGTGGTAGATTTGTCATGTAAGCACCAAGCCCCAGAAATAACCTGGGTAATGAAAGAGAGAGAGGAACAGAGAGACAGAGAAAAAGAGTGTTCAGAGTCAGAGATGCCTCCTCATCTTGCTTGGGGCTATACCAACACACACACACACACACACACACACACACACACACACACAAACCCTTAGTTGCCTCAGTACCTCTCAGGGAAAGAAGCTCAGGGGAAAGCCAACAGCCTTCCTCACTCCAGAGCATTTGTAATAAAGCCACTCTGAACTGAGATGTTTGTGGAGAGTAAGGAACACACCACATTCCTAAGACAGGAGTGACAAAAGGCAGGGGCATCTCAATTGCTCAATAATAAAGTTGTATTTTGAGTACATAGAAATAGTGTTTTGAGTATATTGGGTTAAGTGACATATATTATTAAATTAATTTAATCTGGTGATCTGGGGGTGGCACAGTGAATAGAACATTTGAACCCTCAAAGATGAAGGCCTAAGTTTAATCCCTAGCATTGCATGTGCTAGAATGTTGCTTTGATTCTTTCTCTCTCATAAATAAACCTAGAAAAAAATCTAATGTTTAGTCTTAAAAAATCACTTTATTGAGGGGGTAATTTTTAAATATTTTATTTATTTGTTTGTTGGATATAGACAGAGAGAAATTGAGAGGGAAGGGGAAGACAGATAGATGATTGATAGATTAGATAGATAGATAGATAGATAGATAGATAGATAGATAGATAGCAACCTGCAGCACTGCTTCATCTCTCATGAAACTTCCCCACAACTGGTAGGAACCAGAGGTTTGAACCTGTGTCCTTGCGTATTGTATGGAGGAGGGGAATAACTTATAAGAAAGTTGTTGTCACATGTGTACACTTACTTACCTCCCATGTAAGTATCACTTTTTTTTTCCTTATTGGGGGATTAATGGTTTACACTCAACAGTAAAATACTGTAGTTTGCACATATGTAACATTTCTAAGTTTTCCACAGAACAATACAAGCCCCCCCCCCCCACCTAGGTCCTCCTCCACCATCATGTTCCAGGACCTGAACACCCCCCCCCAACCCCAGAGTCTTTTACTTTGATGTAATATACCAAATCCAGTCCAAGTTCTGAGTAGCCACTGTTTAATGTGGCAATTAGTCCCTTTTTTTTCTTATTAAAGTAGCATCAACTTATAACCCTGTTTAGGCTTCACTGTATAGCATTACAAGTCAATAGCAGTACACATTACATTTTGTTTGTCACCAAAAACCCAGTTTCCATCCTTCACCATACAATTACCCTCTTCTGCTTGATGCACTTCCCCTCTTCTCCCTTCCCAGCTGGTACCCTCTATTTTGCAGACTGTTTTAAATTACATGTGCAGCTTGCTTTGTGTTCTGACTGGTCAGCTCTGGTTAAATAATTTGGGGTATGTGAAAGGGGCTGTTTCTCAAATTAGAAATCCAGGTTTTCATCTCAGGATTTTGACAACTTGGTAAACTTTTTAATATCCTGTTTTCAGTTTAATGATCTTAGAGCCTTTTAAAATATCTTTTGCTAATATATATATATATACATATATATATATATATATATATATGATAATTCTCTATTAAAAGGTATCTTCACAGTGCTAACATGTTTCCTTCCTAAAGTCAGTGTTTCTCAAATTGAGATCCTCAAACATATTTGTAGGAAGTATGATACTTTATTCTGGCCCTTTGGCAGACCGCTTTAGCTCTACTCAAATTTGAGAAGTAATGTTCTTAGGACTCCCTTTATAGTTAGGAGGGAGGGACATCTCTGGGAAAGATGCTTGGGGTTAGGGAGTATGTTGAAAGTGATGTACTGTTCCCCAGGAGGTGACCTAGTGGATAAAGTGTTGGACCCTGAAGCATGAGGTCCTAAGTTCTTTTTTTAAAATTTTTTTTTTATTATTTATTTTCCCTTTTGTTGTCCTTGTTTTGTTGTTGTAGTTATTGATGTTGTTGATGTCCTTGTTGGCTAGGACAGAGAGAAATGGAGAGAGGAGGGGAAGACAGAGAGGGGGAGTGAAGCGACTTACCCTGCAGGTGTGGAGCCAGGGGCTCAAACCGGGATCCTTATGCCGGTCCTTGTGCTTTGAGCCATGTGTGCTCAACCCGATCTCTCACTATCTCTCTTTCCAACTTTCTCTATCAATAATAAATCATAAACCTGGGGCCAGGTGGTGGTACAACTGCTTGAGTGCACATGTTACAGTGTGCAAGAACCCAGGTTCAAGCCCCCAGTTCCCACCTGTAGAGGAAAAGCTTTGGGAGCGGTGAAGCAGGTCTTCAGCTGTTTCTCTTTCCCTCCCTCTTCCTCTCTGTCTCCCCCTACCCTCTTGGTTTCTGGCTATCTCTATCCAACAAATAAGGGTAACAAAAAAAAAAAAATAGAAACATAAAATAATTGAACAATTTGATAAATTACAAAATAAAAATCAATCATAAACCCTCTAAAAATATGAAATGGATGCCCTTTCTCCAGCCTTTGTTCCAACTTTCCATAACCTCCCCACCCCCCCACCCCTCTTAATTTCTCTGAAATTTAGCTGAACTTCAAAGTCTGGGGGAGCATGAAGGAAATGAACTAGGAGTGAGGTGCAAAGGGCTTTCATTGAAAAGTCACACCATCCAATATAGCTGTCATCACCAAAGGGGTCACCCCAGACCTACCAGAGACAATGAGATCTGAAGATCTCACACAATTAGGATTCATCACCACCACCACTGCCTCTAATGAAAAATAAATCTATTCCAGGGGGCAGTGAAATAGTTTACCTGGTAGGCCATCTGCCTTGCCATGTGCCTGGTTCATACCACATGAATATACTACTGACCCTGAGGGAGAAGCTTTGGTGCTCTCAGTCTGTCAGTCTGTCTCTTTATTAAAAAAAAAAAAAAAAAAAAAAAAGTCTGGGGGTTGTATTGTTATGTGGAAATGGAAAATGTTGTGCATGTACGAACTGTTGTGTTTTACTGTTGACTGTAAATCATTAATCCCCCAATAAAGGAATTAAAAAAAAAACTTCAACTGAAGCAGTGAAATAAGGCATGCTTTAGGCCCCTGCTAGTCAATAGTAATTGAATCTATTCTAATCCATGGAATGAAAATAAAGGGCTTCATTAAAATTTTAATTGTTCATGTAGTGATTGCTGTGATGGGCTTTTTAACCTTTTAAAGCTTTAAAAAAATTTTTTTTTGATAAGACAGAAATTGAGGGGCAAGGAGGATAGAGAGGGAGAGACAGAGAGACACTTGCAGTACTCCTTCACCATTTATGAAGCTTTCCCTCTGTAGGTGGGGGCTAACTTATGCACTTAAATAGATGCCCACTGTCCAGTTCCCCTGCACTTTTTGATTTAAAAAAAGAAAGTTGTATTTGTTGGGCTGGTGAAATTGCTCATTTGGAGAGTGTGCTGTTTTGCCATGTGCATGATCCAGCTTCAAGTGTGGCCCCCAAGGCATTGAAGGAAGCTTTGGTCCTGTGGTCTCTATCACTCTCTTTCTCTGATATATATATATATATATATATGGTAAAAAAATTATTTATTAGTGTAGAAAAAAGAGAGAGAACAATTGCATCACTCTGGCACATGCAATGTTGGGGATCAGACGGTGGGGGGGTGTAGATAGCATAATGGTTATGCAAAGAGATTCTCATGCCTGAGGCTCCAGTGTCTCAGGTTCAATCTCCCATAGCACCATAAACCTGGCACATGCAGTGTCGGGGATCAAGCTTGGGACTTCATGCATGAGAGTTCAATGCCTTGTCCATTGTGTTACCTTCCAGGCAATATGCTATGCTTTTTTGAAGTGTGTGTGTGTGTGTGGTGAGTATCACTTAGAGAAACCCAGCATTCCCCACCCCTAACCCTCCACCCTGTCCTTTTTCACACCCTGCTGGGAGAAGACACTGTTAAAGAGACCATTGGGTGGGTATCTATCACCAGAGGGTAGGAAGAATCTGTCTGAACTGGATAGAAAGAAGGAAGTAGATAACTACTCCACCCCTTTCCATTTCTCCTTCTCTTCCCTTCACCTGGTCTGTTCTCTCTGAGCCTCTTGAAGACGGAGTAACTAGAAGGTGGGATATCTGGGGCCCTCTTACTGAATATTGCCAGATATTCCTATAAGCCTTGGAGCAGGTCTTAGGACAGCCTCTCCTGCCTTTCCTCCCACCCTCTCCTTTACTTCCCAGTCCAGACTGTCCACTCCAGAGAAGGCTAAGGCCTGCACCTTTGGGCTTTCACAGCTTTCCCACCAAGAGCAAAGAAGGGAACTCCTCTGCCTGTTCCCAGGGCTGGCAAGAGTCTAGAGGGAGAGAAGGAGGGAAAGGAGGAGGGAGGGAGAGAGAGAGAGAAAGAGAGGGGGGTAGTTCATTAAAGCTTTTATATAAGCAATTAATTCCTCAAGACGAGCCCTTTGATGGATCTGGAACTCCCTCCTCCCAGGGGGGAGCCTGGTAAAGAAAGACTGAGCGGGTGGGCGGGGCTGGTTCGCTCAGCCTGGGGCCTCTTTCCTTCTCCCTAAACACCAACAACAAATAAACAGAACTCCTAGGGGGCCCCAGAGGGGTTGAGACTAAGGCTGAAGAGCCTGGGTTTCCCCAGGCCCTGAACTCTAGCAGCTTTTTAGTCAATACTGTGGCCAGCTTGTGGAGCTGAGCACTTGGGCCCACAGGGTGGGGTGCCTTTGAGGACTGGGAGTGGCCCCCTTCCCGAGAGTCTACGCTGCTGGGCTTGCTGCTCCACCAAGCTAGCTCTGACCCAGTTCAGGACATTCTCCCCAGTACTAGCCTCTGTTGGACTGACTGACGGTTTGAGCAAGGCTGAGCTGTGGACAGCAGGAAGGGGGAGTCTGTGGACTCAAGTTCTGGGTTCCACGGTGGGAATAGGGTATCACTAGCCCCTCCCTGAGTACATAGCTCTAAGTCTGATGAGGGCAGAGGTGAAATGTTTGATTCGGCTCTCAGTGGGCAGACCAGTCTGCCTGAATCATTTGCTGGATCCTCCCTAGAACCTGGAGCAGAGGGTGGGATTGCAGCCTTGCATAACTTCAGAGGGTGCCATTTTTAAAAATAAAGATTTTATTTATTTATTTATGAGAAAGATAGGAAGAGAGAGAGAGAGAGAGAGAGAAAGAACCAGACCTCACTCTGGTACATGTGCTGCCAGGGATTGAACTAGGGACCTCATGCTTAAGAGTCTGATGTTTTATCCACTGTGCCACCTCCCAGACTTCAAGGGTGCAATTTTTTTTTCCAGAAGGCAACATGACCCTGTAGGTGAATTTAGCCCCCAATCCACGCACATTTCCAGCTTGTAATGGCATATTCTTCTGTCTGTTCTCTCTGTCCCTTCAGGCTCTTGAGCAACAACAAGATCACTGGGCTCCGGAATGGATCCTTCTTGGGACTGGCCCTGCTGGAGAAGTTGTAAGTCATGGGGTAGAAGTGAGGGGTTGGGAGACTATGGGAAAGAGAGCATTCTAGGGAGAAAGAAGGACCCCTCAACCAGTCAAACTAAAGAGGACCTAGAGTCAGACCCAGGGGTCCAGGACTTAACCACCAGGGGGAGGACAGCAAGGGGACCATTCTTCACCAGGGACTGCAGAGGAAACAAGGGAGACTTCATAGGTCTGGGTAGGCATGGGGCTGAGGGAAGCTCATTAACGCTCTTTAATGAGCAATTAGCCATGAGGGCTGAGCCCCTAAACTGGCCCCTAGTTGAGGGCCCTGAATAAAGAGGGCAAAGAGAAGGTTAGTGTGACTGAGGTCTCTTTTCCTCTTTCTCTAAAAAACAAATCAACAAACACAGACCCACCAGGAGCCAGAGCTGAGGATGGGGAGGTATCATATCCACATTTCTCCCACCACCACACTCGTTTAGAGCTTTATCCCAGGTAACTTCTGTCCAGCTACCCTCAGGCCCAGCAGGCTAGCACTGGACTCAGGCAGACAAGGTCCCTGTTAGCTCCAGAGATTGTCCCCACTTTTTTTTTTTTTAACCAAAGCACTACTCAGCTCTGGCTTATGGTGGTACCAGGGATTGAACCTGGGACTTTGGAACCTCTGGCACTAGATTATTTTTGCATAACCATTATGCTATCTACTCCGGAGGTCCTTTCTAACTCAGGAACCTTCTGGCCTGGGAGTTACCTCAGTGGTGGAATGCGGGCCAGGTCCAAAGTGCAAAGCTGGGTGCTGAACAACCCAGAATCATGAATATTCTCAATCTCTCTCTCTCTCTCTCATAATTCATTATAAGTAGTCAATTAGATATGCCATTTAAGAAAAAACAAGGGAGTCAGGCACAGTGGGTTAAGGATCATCAGCGTAAGGATCCCAGTTTGAGCACCTGGCTCCCCACCTATAGGAGGGTCACTTCACAGGCAGTGAAGCAGGTCTGCAGGTGTCTATCTTTCTCTCCCCCTCTCTGTCTTCCCCTCCTCTCTCTATTTCTCTCTGTCCTGTCTAAGAACTATGACATCAATTAACAATAAAAAACAAGGGCAACAAAAAGGAAAATAAATAAATATATAAGTATAAAAAAGTTTAAAAAAATTGAAACTAAAGTGGAGACCTAACCAGACCTTGAACAAGTCGTTTAACCCTCCAAGTGAGAGGATTAAACCAAGCCCTCTCTAAATTCCCTGTTCAGTTAGCACTAACTGATGTTTCAACAGCTTTGGTTCATGTCTCTACTTTGAAGATCTAAGCCTGCTGTCTTTGCTTGACACTAATTCTTGCTTTTTCCCTCACCTCCCACTTCCTCTCTCTCTTGTCTAGATGGGTACCCCAAACTCTTCTAGCAGGACCTCTGTTCCTTCCCAGTACTATTTCGTCTGAAGGATTTGAGTTAGTGGAAAAGATGCAAAAGAAAAAGGGGTGACTCCTGCTCTCAAAGAGATAGTGATCAGGGGCCAGTGATGACAGCAGACAAGGACTTAAATATCAGAATGATGTGGAGTGAAGTTTCCTTAAAGTAAGTCAGTGAAGACTGGCAGCCTATCCACTAGCAGTAGATAAAGTGTTGGACTCTCAAGCATGAGGTCTAGAGTTCAGTCCCCCAGCATTGCATATGCCAGAGTGATTCTTTCTCAGTCTCTCTCTCTCTCTCTCTCTCTCTGAGAAATTAATATTACAGTGAGGGTGGGGGTAGAAGCATAATGGTTATGTGAAGAGATTTTCATGCTCAAGGCTTCAAAGTCCCATGTTGAATCCCCCACACCACCAGCACTATAAGCCAGAGCTAAGCAGTGGTCTGGGAGGGGGGGATTAATGAAGACTGGAAAATTCAAGGGGACCAGAGATTCAGTATCTACATAGCATATGATTTAGAGCCTTAACAACAATATTATGAGGTCGCTCTGATACATCCACTAACAAGAAAGACCCCTCCCCTCAAGCCCACCAAAGTAGCATGATGCCCTGGCTTAGTGAGTTGGAGTAGAAATGAGCCAAAGTCACAGGTGAAGCAAAGGGAAGAACAAGTTTTATCTGATCTGGGGGTGCCTTGGGAGTGGTGAGAAGTGAAGCAGTGGAGATGGATCTGAGGATGGTAACGTGCCAGTGACGTGGTCTCTCTGGCCATCTACTCTGCAGCTTAAAGCTGAGATAGATGGACAAGGAAAAAGACCAGCAATCGGCTGCTATTTGAACATCTCACTGGGTGGCTCAGGTGGTGGCACAATAGATAAAGTGTTGGACTCTCAAGTAAGAAGTCCTAAGTTCAATCCCTGTCATTGCATGTGCTAGAATGATGCTCTGGTTCTCTCTCCTCCTCCTTTTTGTGCTCTCATGTTAATAAATAAGTCAAAAGAAAAGGAGAGGGGAGGGGTAGGAAGAGGAGAGGGGAGGGGATGGGAGGGGGGAGAGGAGAGGAGAGGAGAGGAGAGGAGAGGAGAGGAGAGGAGAGGAGAGGAGAGGAGAGGAGAGGAGAGGAGAGGAGAGGGAAAATTACCTTGGGTTCCAATGCAAAGGGGAGGCAGTTAGTATTCAGGAGTTCTGACTCCTACACTGTATCCAGACTTGTCCTTAGAGAGCTGAGTGGCAGGAAACCAGATGCTCCTTCGAGGGATCTTTGGAGGAAGACAAACCACAGCTGCCTCCAGCCCTTTGCCCTGCCCCACCAAGCCAGTCACCACCCAGCCACACTCCCCTGACTTAACCAGACATCCGACTCAGAGCCTCTGACACCTTGCCGCCTTTACCCTCTGGCTTTATCAGGCTAAAACCCACTGGGTCTTCCTCTTTCTCCAGGTCTCTGGGTGGCGGGGAAGGGGTGGTGGTAGATTTTTCTGCTGAAAATGAAAAGATAGCTCTTTCCGTGCAGACATACTCCTTTCACCAGCCCTGGAGACTCAGATCTCTATGAGGCCAACACAGTGGAGGCATAGGAAGTAATCAGAGAGAAATGGGAGAGCATTTGAAGAATAATGAGGAAATGCTAAGGCTGGTTATCTGGACGGGTGTGCTGAGCATAAGAAAAAGCTCTAGACTGGGTTAAGCACACATGGCATGAAGTGCAAGAATGGGTAGAAGGATCCTGGTTCAAGACCCTGGCTCCCCACCTGCAGGGGAGTCGCTTCACAAGCAGTGAAGCAGGTCTGCAGGTGTCTTTCTCTCCCCCTCTCTGTCTTCCCCTCCTCTCTCCATTTCTCGCTTTTCTTCCCAACAATGACGACATCCATAACAACACCAATAATAACTACAACAATAAAACAACAAGGGCAACAAAAGGGAAAATAAATAAATAAATATTTTTAAAAAAATTTAAAGTCTTAAAAAAAAAGAAAGAAAAAGCTCTAAACTAAAAACTCACAATTCTGACTGGGAGCACTGTTGTCACTCCTACTTTTTGTTTTTTGTTTTCATGTCTTATATTTCACCACTCTAAGACAGCTTTTTTAGATCACAGACAGACAGACAGATGGACAGATATACATACATTACTGAAGCTTCCTCCAATGAAGTGGGGGGGCAGGTAACCTCAAACCTGGCCATGTACATGACAAAGCAGAGCACTACTGAAGTCTCCAGCAAGCAAGCAATATTGCCTGTCACTCCTTTTAGAGTTGTTTATTGAGCCTCTTCTATGCACCAAATTCTGTTCTAGTCCATGGATGTGAATATTAGTAAATAAATAATTTTATAAATTGATTTAGGAGAAAGAGAGAACCAGAGCATCACTCTGGCACATGCAATGCCTGCCAGGGATCAAAGTTACAAGCTCAAACTTGGGACATCATACCTGCAATTCCAACACTTTATCCCCTCCTGAGTAGAGTGAATTTTAAAAAATATTTTATCTATTCATTCTTTTTGCTTTATTTTTTAAAGATTTTATTTATTTATTTATTAGAAAGATAGGAGGAGAGAGAGAGAAAGAACTAGACATCACTCTGGTACATGTGCTGCCAGGGATTGAACTCAGGACCTCATGCTTGAGAGTCCATTGCTTTATCCACTGCACCACCTCCTGGACCACATCTATTCATTCTTTTTAAATGAGTGAGAGATACAGAGAGAAAGATTCAGAGAGCGAGAGAGAGACCAGAGTACTACTCATCTCTGGCTTATGGTGGTGCTGGGACCTCAGCCATGGGCATTAAAGTCTTCTACATAACCATTATTCTTGTCTCCCTGGACCTTCCCTTCTTCTCTTCTCTTCTCTTCTCTTCTCTTCTCTTCTCTTCTCTTCTCTTCTCTTCTCTTCTCTTCTCTTCTCTTCCACCCTTTCTTTCTTTATTTAGTTTTATTTTAAATTTTAATTTACTTATTTATTGGATAGAGACAGAGAAATTGAGAGGGGAGGGAGAGACACCTCCAGCCCTACTTCACCACTTGGGAAGCTTTTCCCCTGCAGGTGGGACAAAAGACTTGAGCCTGGGTCCTTGTGCACTGTAATGTGTGCACTTAGCCTTGTACTCCACTGCCTGGCTCCTCTTCCTTTCTTTTTAAGGGTTTCACTGAAAAGGTGACTGAATCACCTTAAACTGGAGGGAGGGTTGTGGAGGGACAGAAAGAGTAAGCAGTAGCAAAAGAGAAATAAGGTGATTCATATATGTATCATGTGGTCAGCAAAATAGCTGACCTAGATAGCATGCTGCCCTGCTGTGTGTGAACCAGGTGTGGACCTAGTCCCAGTCACACTGAAGAAAGCTTTGGTGCTGATCGTTCTTTTTCTTTACTTTTTTTTTTTTTGTCATCTCTGGGGCTTGGCCACTCCAGGCTAACTTTTTGGAGATGGAGACTGAGAAAAGGGAAGGAATCACAACACTGAAACTTACTTCAATGAAGGCTCAAACCTGTGTTACACACTTGGCAAAGCAGCACAGTATCCAAGGGAGCTATGTTGCCGGCCCTGCTTAAATCTTTCTTTCCTTTTAATATTTTATTTATTTATTAGTAAGAGAGGGAGGAGGGCAGAGAGCAAGAAAGAACCAGACATCATTCTGGTACATGTGATGCCAAGGATTGAACTCAAGGTTCTATGCTTAAGAGTCCAATACCAGGGAGTTGGGTGGTAGTGCAGCGGGTTAAAAAGCACGTGGCACAAAGCAAGGACTGGCTGAAGGATCCTGGTTTGAGCCCCTGGCTTCCCACCTGCAGGGGAGTCACTTGACAACCGGTGAAGCAGGTCTGCAGGTGTCTATCTTTCTCTCCCCCTCTCTGTCTTCCCTGCCTCTCTTCATTTCTCTCAGTCCTATCCAACAACAACGACATCAATAATAACTACAACAATAAAACAACGAGGGCAACAGAAGAGAATAAATAATTAAAATATAAAAAAATAAAAATAAAAAGAGTCCAATGCCTTGTGGTCTGGGAGGTGACACAGTGACTAAGGCACTAGACTCTCAAGCATGAGGTCCCAAGTTCCATCCCTGGCAGCACATGTACCAGAGTGATGGCTGGTTCTTTCTCTCCTCCTGTCTTTCTCATGAATAAATAAATAAATTATTAAAAAAAAAAAAAGAGAGGGAGTCGGGTGGTAGCGCAGTGGGTTAAGCGCACGTGGCGCAAAGCGCAAGGACCTGAATAAGGATCCGGGTTCGAGCCCCCCCCCCCCCCCCGCTCCCCACCTGCAGGGGAGTCGCTTCACAGGCGGTGAAGCAGGTCTGCAGGTGTCTGTCTTTCTCTCCCCCTCTCTGCCTTCCCCTCCTCTCTCCATTTCTCTCTGTCCTATCCAACAAAGATGACATCTATAACAACAATAATAATTACAACAACAACAAAAAGACAACAAGGGCAAAAAAAAAGGAAAATAAGTAAATAAAAAATTAATTAATTAATTAAAAAAAAAAGAGAGAGTCCAATGCCTTATACACTGAGCTGCCTCCCAGACCGCAAGTTAGATCTTTCTATCTGAAAAAGGTCATCCCAGAGCAGTCAGACCCTGGAGATGACAAAAAAATAAATAAACTAATGATTATATATATACACATGTATACACATATATATGCACACACACACACACACACACACACACATATATAATGAATGTCAAATTCTGTGATCCTTGGCTGTGTATATAATCCCAAGTTCAATTGCTACATGGGAAGGAAAAGATCAAAGAGCCCAGTAATGCAGCTAGATTTCCAGAAGAAGGTGGGCTGGTGAGGGGTACAGAACCCTGGCCATGCTCAGCAAGCACTACATTTCTGGGCAGGGAAAGATAGTGCCAGGGCCCAGGATCAGCCTGGCTGATCACAGCTCTGCTAGCCAGTGTTCTCTAGAGCAATAGGACCAAGAAGAGATATGTGTGTGGCTTTGTGTATAAATATATAATGGGATGATTTGATTTCTTTACAAAGACATTTATTTTAAGGAAATGACTCATCCAGTTGTGGGGGCTGGCAGATGTAAAATCTGTAGGCAGGACAACAGGCTGGGGAGTCAGACAAGCATTGAATTGAGGCTACAATCTTTTTCGTTTCTTTTCTTTTTTTTTCCTTTTTAAATCTTTTTATTTATTATTTGATAGAAACAGAAAAAAATTAAGACGGGAGGGGAGAGAGAGAAATACCTGTGGTCCTGTTTCACCATTTATGAAGCTTTCCCCCTGCAGGTGGGGGGCCAGGGACTTGAACCTAGGTCTTTGCACACTGGGCACTTAACCAGGTGTGCCACCACCAGGCCCCCTTCTTTTCCTTTCTTATAAGAGCACTGCTCAGCTCTGGTTTATGATGGTACAGAGGATCAAACCTGGGACTTTGGAGTCTCAGGCATGAGAATTTCTTTGTATAACCATTATACTATTTCCCCCACCCTTTCTTTCCTTTCCCTTCCCTTCCCTTCCCTTCCCTTCCCTTCCCTTCCCTTCCCTTCCCTTCCCTTCCCTTCCCTTCCCTTCCCTTCCCTTCCCTTCCCTTCCCTTCCCTTCCCTTCCCTTCCCTTCCCTTCCCTTCCCTTCCCTTCCCTTCCCTTCCTTTCCCTTCCCTTCCCTTTTCTTCTTTTTTCAACCTGAGCATTTCTAGTCTCTGGTTTATGGTGGCACCAGGGATTGCACCTAGCACCAGGGAGCCTCAGGTATGAAAGTCTTTTTGCATAACCATTCTGTTATCGTCCTGGTCTTGAGGTAGTACTTCTGGGAAACTTATTTTTGTTCTAAAGATTTAGCTGAGAGGATGAGGCCCACCCATGCTATCATGCTATCACTTTTACTTAAAACCAAATTACTTTATAATTGATTATACCTTCAAGATATCTTTATAGCAACACCTAGATTCAAGTTTGATGAAGTCACTAAAGTCACTTAGATAACCTATCTAAGAGGATACAGAAAATTAACCCTTGTAAACCAGTTTCCTAGGGGTGGTGGGAAGGGAACCTGGGCCCCAAGCTTAAGTCAGTGGGAAGGGGCTTGGGAATTTTTTCCAAGGTATGCAAGCTGTTCTCATGCTCATCTGGGGTTGGGAAACCAGTGGACCAGATGACCCTGAGACTGTGGGCCTATTCATCACAAGTAAGACGCTGGGGCCTGGCGTGCTGTTGATGCCAGGAAACACTGGTTTCTCTGTCTGTTCAGACTCACAACATCCAGACTTGGGCAGCTGAGCCCATGGCAGCTTGACATCCTACAGTCCATGGGCAGCACCTCCTGGGAAATGTTAGGGCCTACTCTAGCCACTGAAATGGTCGGTGTTGGCCAGCCCCAGAAAATGCCCCTCTGGCCTCTGAGAAGGGGCTCATTGTAAGTGGGGGATAGCTGCTTGGTCCCCATTTTTGTTACTTTTTAAAGAAAATAATATTTATTTGATAGAGACAAAGAGAAATTGAGAGAGAAACGGGAGATAGATGGATAGAGAGAGACTTGCAGCACTATTTCACTACTCAAGAAGCTTCCCCCACTGCACATGGAGACCAGGAGCCTGAACCTGGTTTTTTGTGCATTGTTACATGTGCACTCTATCTGTTGTGCTACTGCCCAGCCCCTGGTCCCCCCCTTTTTTCTTTCATTCTTTTCTTCTTCTTCTTCTTCTTCTTCTTCTTCTTCTTCTTCTTCTTCTTCTTCTTCTTCTTCTTCTTCTTCTTCTTCCCCTTCTCCTCCTCCTCCTCCTCTTCTTTCTCCTCCTCCTTCTCCTCCTCCTCCTCCTTCTCCTCCTCCTCCTCTTCTTTCTCTTCCTCCTCCTTCTCCTCCTCCTCCTCCTTCTCCTCCTCCTCCTCCTCCTTCTTCTCCTCCTCCTCCTCCTCCTCCTTCTTCTTCTCCTCCTTCTTCTCCTCCTCCTCTTCCTTCTCCTCCTCCTCCTTCTCCTCCTCCTCCTCCTCCTCTTCCTTCTCCTCCTCCTCCTCCTCCTCCTCCTTCTCCTCCTTCTTCTTTTTTCAGTGCAGAATTCCAAGGAGAGGGAATACAGAGCAGGAAATCAGTGGGACTCTTATGAAGGATGCTACTCTGAGTGAAGTCAGGGATGGGGTAGTAGAGACATAGATGGGATAGATGGCATATGCATTGCTCCCCAGTAAGCAGGATATATCAGGTACTCCCCAGCCTTGGAAAGGCAATTCTGGAAATGGAACTGACTGGGGACTTGGAGACAGCATCGTGATTTTTTGAAAAAATACTTTTGGGAGTCGGGCTGCAGCGCAGCGGGTTAAGCACAGGTGGCGCAAAGCACAAACACCGGCATAAGGATCCTGGTTTGAGCCCCGACTCCCCACCTGCAGGGGAGTCGCTTCACAAGCGGTGAAGCAGGTCTGCAGGTGTCTATCTTTCTCTCCCCATCTCTGTCTTCCCCTCCTCTCTCCATTTCTCTCTGTCCTATCCAACAACAACAACAGCAATGATAACTACAACAATAAAACAACAAGGGCAACAAAAGGGAATAAATAAAATAAAATAAAACACTGGGGAGGTGACTGTACTTTAAAAAAAAATTTTTTTTAAAAAGAAAGAAAAAATACTTTCAGGGAGTCAGGCATAGTGGGTTAAGTGCACATGGCACAAAGCGCAAGGACCAGCATAAGGATCCCGGTTCGAGTCCCCGGCTCCCCACCTGCAGGGGAGTCACTTCACAGGCAGTGAAGCAGATCTGCAGGTGTCTATCTTTCTCTCTCCCTCTCTGTCTTCCCCTCCTCTCTCCATTTCTTTCTGTCCTGTCCAACAACGACAACATCAGTAACAACCACAGTAAAATAATAACTACAACAATAAGGCAACAAAAGGGAATACATAAATAAATATTAATAAAAAATACTTTCAAGCAGGGTAGATAGCATAATGGTTATGCAAAGAGACTCTCATGCAGAGGCTCCAAAGCCCCAGGTTCAATACCCCACACTAGGGAGTTGGGCTGTAGCGTAGGTAGCGTAAAGCAGGAGAACCTGCATAAGGATCCAGGTTTGAGCCCCTGGCTCCTCACCTGCAGGGGAGTCGCTTCACAGATGATGAAGCAGGTCTGCAGGTGTCTAACTTTCTCTTCCCCTCTGCCTTCCCCTCCTCTCTCCATTTCTCTCTGTCCTATCCAACAAAAACAACATCAATAACAACAACAGTAAGACAACAAGGGCAACAAAAGGGAATAAATAAATAAATATATTTTTTAAATACCCCACACCACCATAGCCAGAGCAAAGCAGTGCTCTGGTTAAAAAGAAAAATGCAGGGAGTCGGGCGGTAGTGCAGTGGGTTAAGCGCAGGTGGCGCAAAGTGCAAGGACGGGCCTAAGGATCCGGGTTCCAGCCCCCGGCTCCCCACCTGCAGGGGAGTCGCTTCACAGGCGGTGAAGCAGGTCTGCAGGTGTCTATCTTTCTCTCCCCCCTCTGTCTTTCCCTCCTATCTCCATTTCTCTCTGTCCTATCCAATAACAACCACATCAATAACAACAACAATAATAACCACAACAACAATAATAAAAAAAAAAGACAACAAAAGGGAAAATAAATAAATTAAAAAAGGGCAACAAAAGGGAAAATAAATAAATTAAAAATTTTAAAAAAAAAAGAAAAAGAAAAATGCTTTCATGCCTGAGCCTCCAATATCTCCAGTTCAGTCACTGACACCACCAGAAGCCAGAGGCTAGCCGTGGTAACCACGGTAAATGGTTTTTTAAAAATGTATGCCACAGTGTCCTGACTCTTGGCCCAATCTTCTGATTCCTCAAAACTGTCCAGAACATCACCACCACCTCCTGGACATGGGCCCGCTTGCGCATGAATCCACACACAGACACACACACACACACACACACACACACACACACACACACACACACACACACCACATTCCACAGGGAGCAGGCCCCCCAGAAGACTTTCCAGGACTCTGAGGGTGCTCTCCACCCCTTCGGTCACAGTTGGAAGCCCCAGATCCAGGATTCAGCTGGCCAGAAGGCAGACTTAGTGGGAGGAGGCCGGGTGGGGGTTGAGGGGGGAGAAGTTGTGGTGTGCCTGTGTGTGGACCAGTGTGTGTTCCTGGGGATGCGGGGATGCACGCCCCTAGAGGCCTGTGTGCAGGGGAGGAAAGGGCCCAGGGAGGGGAGCCTGGTCAGCCCGGGGATGATTTGTCATTGCCTAATGAGATTAATGAGCCCCGGGGGCTGGTATGCTGCGGTGCTGGGGCCCTCATTAGAAGCAGATGCTCCAGGGAATGACTGCGGCGAGTGGGGGTGGGGGGTGGGGCGAGCTCACCCACCAGGTGGTTTCCATTAATCTGGGGGTGGGACTAAGGGTGAGGCCGCAGGGCCCCCTCCCTCCCCCCAACCCCTCCTCCCCTGGCTGACTCTGAGAGGAATGCGGCAGAGAAGCTGCCCTGCGTCCTCGCCAGCCAGCCACGGGCCTGGGGAAGGGAGGCCGACGGGTTTGGGGACAGCTTCTGACTTGCTGTCGTAACCTCAGTACTTGTTGGCACAGCGGATGTGCTTAGTAAGTACTGGCTGGATGACATCAGAGACTGGAGGGGCCCGGGCCTGAGGGAGGGAGGGAGGCTAGGATAACCTTGGGCTTCCTCAGGCATCCTCCAGAGTCTTTCCTTCTCCTCTCTCCAGACAATCTCGACATCTGTTGGAGGTGGTTTGGGCCCACTGCTCAGAAAGGCCCCATTAAAAAAAAATTATTTATTTATTAAAAGAACCAGAGTATCATTCGATGCAAGGTATTGAACTCAGGATACCATACTTGAGAATCTGAAGCTCTATCCACTGTACCACTTCCTGGGCACACCCACTCCCACTATCTAATGAACCCTTAAGTCCTGGAGAGCCCTGGGAAAGCTGCTCTGTGGACTCCAAACCTATAATTTGACTTTGAAACCCATAAACGGGGAGATCTGTGGGGGCTAGAGGGAGTCCACTGGTGTCACTCTACCCTTTTCAGAGAGAGAGAGCCCACACATAGAGAGAAGCAAGGAGTCATGCAAGCACACAGTCTTTTAAGAACTTTCATGAGAGATCTGCATACCATAGAGTTAACTTATTTAAAGCGTTGGAGACAATGGGTTTTTTTTTTTTTTTGGTGTATTTATAGTTGGGCAATCATCATAATCTAATTTTAGAGCGTTTTCATCATCCCCTAAAGAAACCTTGAATCATTAGCAGCCACTCCCCATTTCTCCATTTCCTTTTCCCCAGCCCTATAACACGACCAAAAATCTACTTTCTGTCTCTTCAGATCAATCTATTCTCTGTTTTGGGCATTTCACATTAAAAGGTTCATTCAATACACAGTCTCTGTAACTAGATTCCTTCACTTAGCATAATGTTTTCGAGATCCATCATACTAAGGTTTGTATTTGCATTTCTTTTTATGAATCAATAATACCCTCTTTTTTTCTTTTTAAAAAATATTTATTTATTTATTTATTCCCTTTTGTTGCCCTTGTTGTTTTATTGTTGTAGTTATTGTTGTTATTGATGTTGTCATTGTTGTTGGATAGGACAGAGAGAAATGGAGAGAGGAGGGGAAGACAGAGAAGAGGAGAGAAAGATAGACACCTGCAGACCTGCTTCACCACCTGTGAAGGGAATCCCTTGCAGGTGGGGAGCCAGGGCTCGAACCGGGATCCTTATGCTGGATTTTGCACTTAACCTGCTGCGCTACCACCCAACGCCCCCCACCCCCGTTTTTTTGCCTCCAGGGTTATTACTGGGGGTCAGTGCCTGCACTACAAATTCACTGCTCCTGGAGGGCATTCCTCCATTTTATAGGATAGGACAGAGAGAAATTGGGGTGGGGGAGAAAAAGGTACCTGCAGACCTGCTTCACTGTTTGTGAGGCTACCCCCTTGCAGGTGGGGGACTGGGGCTCGAACTGGGATCTTTGTGTGTGTCCTTGCACTTAGTATTATGTGCACTCAGCCCAGTGCACCACCGCCCAGCCCCCTAAATCAATAATATCCTACTGTGGGGATATATTACGTTTTGTTCATTCTTCTGATTAGTCAATGGACATTTGAAGTCTTTCCCAATTTTTGGATTATTATGAATAATGCTAAGTGTGGCTGTATGGGATTTTGATTGCCTATATGTTGACTTCTCTTGGATATATACATAGGAGTTGATTTTCAGGGTTATATGGTAACTCTGACCATCATACTGTTATTATTTGTTTTTTGTTTTTTCCCCAAAGTGTTGGGTGCTGAGGAGATAGCATAGTGGTGATATAAAGAGACTTTTTCATAACTGAGGCAGCAAAGAATCCAGGTTCTATCCCCAGTATGGTTTTGATAAAAAATAAACAAAAGTGTCAGCACATTTTCATACTCCAGCCAGCAAAGATGGAGTGTTCTAATCTCTCTCTCTCTCTTTTTTTAAATTTATTTTCCCTTTTGTTGCCCTTGTTGTTTTACTGTTGTTGTAGTTATTATTGTTGTTGTTGTTATTGATATCATCTTTGTTGGATAAGACAGAGAGAAATGGAGAGAGGAGGGGAAGACAGAGGGGGAGAGAAAGATAGACACCTGCAGACCTGCTTCACTGCCTGTGAAGTGACTCCCCTGCAGGTGGGGAGCCGGGGGCTTGAACCAGGATCCTTGCACTGGTCCCTGCACTTCACGCCACGTGTGCTTACCCGTTGTGCTACTCCCTGACTCCCGTGTTCTAATCTCTTCACACCCACATCAATACTAGCCTGTGTCAGTCTTCTTCTTATAGCCATAATAATGGATGTGAAGAAGTTCTTCATTCTGGTTTTCATTTGCACGTCCCTGAATTCTAATCATGGTGAGCATCATTTTGTGGTTCATTTGGTCATCTGTATATCTTCTCTGAAGAAATGTCCATTTTTTTTTTCAGTTGGGTGATTGTCTACTTATTGCTTTGTTAATGTTCTTTATATATTCATGATAGAAATTCTTTATCAGCTATATGATTCACAACTATTTTCTCATTCTGTGGATTTCCCTTCTCTTTCCATCCATCTTTGCTTCCTTACTCCCCTCCATCCTTCAGCTCTGGCATATGATGGTGTCAGGGATATAGAGCTTGGGTCTATAGGTTGGTTAGTCCTATGCTCTAACACACTGAACTATCTCTCTCTCTCTCTCTCTCTCTCTGACTCCCATCCATCATCTTTTATTTAAAAAGAAAAAAAGAAGAAAGATTTTAATAAATTATTTACAGGGCCAGGATGTGACACACCTGGTTAAGTGCACATATCACCATACAGAAGGACCCAGGTTCGAGCCCCCTTCCCCACCTGCAGGGGGCATGTTTCACAAGTTGTTAAGCAGCTCTACAGGTTTCTCTTTCTCTCTCCCTATCTCCTTTCCTTTCTCAATTTTTTTCTGTCTTGTCAAATAAAATAGAAAGAAAAATATGGGGGCTGGATGGTGGCACACCTGGTTGAGCATTCAAGCCCCTGGTCCCCACCTGCAGGGGGAAAGCTTTGTAAGTGGTGAAGCAGGGTGCTGTGCAGATGTCCCCTCAGGCTAGTGCCAGTTCCCGTGAGAGTTGGGACATTCTTGGAGCACCTCTTCTGCCATGTTGTCTCCTCAGGCTAGTGCCAGTTCCTGTGAGAGTTAATACGATATTCTCGAAGTGCCCTTCCCAACCAAACCTGTCCTGGCTCATCACTCCCGGTTTTTGCCCTATAAAGCCCTTCTTCTTCCGCCCCTCTCTCTCTTGTCCGCATTCTTCACCACCCAACTCTGAGGTGCCCGCACGAATAAAGAATTGTGTTCTCTGCTGGTGTCTCTCTGTCTCCCCCTTTCCCTCTCTCTATTTCTGATGGTCTCTATCCAATAAATAAAGATTTAAAAGAAATAAAGGAAGGAAGGAAGGAAGGAAGGAAGGAAGGAAGGAAGGAAGGAAGGGAGAGAGAAAGAAAGGAAGGAAGGAAAATGGCCACCAAGAGTAGTGGATTCGTGGTGCTGATAAAATCCAGAACTCTACCACTGTACCACCTCCTGGGCCATACCCTTTCACTTTCCATTTTTTAGTGTTTGCTTTTGTTTTGCCACCAGGTTGCTCAATGCCTGCATGAAATCCATCTCTCCTGATGAATTTTATTTCATTTTATTTGATAGAAACAGAGAGAAATTGAGAGGGCAGGGAGAGACAGAGAGGAAGAGAGAAAGAGAGACAACTGCAGACCTGCTTCACAGATTATGAAGCTGCGCCTGCAGGTGGGAACTGAGGGCTTGAACGTGGAGCCTTGTGTGTAATAGCATGTGTGCTCAACTGTGTGCATCACTACCCTCCAGCCTTCCCTTTCACTTTCTGGATGGAGCTTTTGTTTTGTTTTGTTTTGTTTTGTTTTTTGTCATCACTGGGGTTTCACCACTCCAGGAAGATCTTTTCAGATAGGCAGAGAGAAAGTGTGAAAGAACTAGGGCTTGAATCTGGGCTGCATGTATGGCAAAGCAGCTCACTATGTGAGATATTATGCCAGCCGCCTTTTTTTTCCCCTGCCGCCAAGGTTATCACTGGGGCTCAGTTCCTACACTAGAAATCAACTGCTCTTAGAGGCCATTTTTTCCTTTTTTTTTTTTTTTTTTGTTGCCCTTGCTGTTTGTGTTTGTTGTTTGTTAGGACAGAGAGAAACCGAGAGAGAAGAGAATACAGAGAAGGGGAGAGAAAGATAGACACCTGCAGACCTGCTTCATCGCTTGTGAAGCAAACCCCCCTCCAGTTGGGGAGCCAGGGGCTCGAACCATGATGCTTATGCCAGTCCTTGCACAATGGTGTCTTTTTTTTTGGAATTTTTTTAAAAAAAAATTTGTATTTATTTATTTTCCCTTTTGTTGTCCTTGTTTTATTGTTGTAGTTATTATTGTTCTTCTCGTTGTTGAATAAGACAAAGAGAATTGGAGAGAGGAGGGGAAGACAGAGAGGAAAAGAGAAAGACAGACACCTGCAGACCTGCTTCACTGCCTGATAAGCGACTCCCCTGCAGGTGGGGAGCCGGGGGCTCGAACCGGGATCCTTATGCTGGTCCTTGGGCTTCATGCCATGTGCACTTAACCCACTTCGCTACTGCCCAATTCACACAGTGGTGTCTTTTTAAACAGAACAAGTTATTAGTTTTCATTGTGCTCATACACTCATTTTTTTAAAATGTTAACCTCAAAGTTTTTTAAGCTTTTATTTATTTATTTATTTATTTATTTATGAGAGAGATAGGAGAAGAGGGTGAAAGAGAGCCAGACATCATTCTGGTGCATGTGCTGTTGGGGATCAAACTTATGACCTCATGCATGAGAGTCCAGCATTTTATACATTGTGCCACCTCCCAGATCATCATACACTCACTTTTAGCAGCTTCCTGAGCTTTTGTTATCCTAAAAAAGACTTAAGATATGATTTGCCCTCATGAACCCTCTACCCTCAACATCTAAGACCCTTTTCCAGACTGACATTGATACTAGAAGAGAGGTGTGCTCATAGCCGAGGGAGCTTGGCCTGGGCTAGGTGAAGGGGAGTGGAGCAGGCAAGGCTCTTTCCATACACTGCATCATCCCCAGGGCCCAAGGCCAGGGCTCTGTGGGCCCAGCCAGAGGATGGGACATTGCACATCACAGACACATCAATGTGTCCCTGTGACCTTGGCTAAGAAATGAAGAAGTCAGATTAGATAATCCAGAGCATAAATTAGCGAACTGGGTTCCACAGTCTCCTGAAATTATGTGCCCAGTGTTGGGTTTTCTTCTTTCTCATTCATTCATTCATTCATTTATTCCTTTGTGACATGGGAAGTGATTTCGTGACTAGAGCACTGGACTTCCAAACATGAGGTTCCAAGTTGGATTCCTGACAGCACATGTGCCAGAGTGATGCTCTGCTTCTCTCTCTCTCTCTCTTCCTCTCTCTCTTTCTCTCTCCTTGATAAATATGTATTTATTTTTTAAGATTTTTATGTGTTTATTAATGAAATAGATTGAAGGGGAGAGAGAAAGAGAACCAGAGAATCACTCTGGTACATGATTCCTGCTAGGAACTGAACTCAGGACCTCAGTGCTTAAGAGTCCAATGCTTTATCCACTGTGCCACTTGTTGTCCATGTAAATCCTTTTTTTTTTCTTTTTAAGAAATGTGTTTCTTTGTTATAAGAGGGAGACTAGAGCACTGCTCATCTCATTGTGGCCTCTGGGGCTTCAGGCATGCAAGTTCTGTGCTTTAACAGGCTGAGCTATCTTCCCAGCCCTGAGTGTTTTGTTTTGTTTTTCAAATAATTTTATTAGAGAACAAATGATTGACAAATATGGTTGTCACATGGATACAATAGAAGTGTATTGTTGTTAAAATTCGGCCGCTCTTGCTGGCCGGGCTAGCTTCACGGGCGGGTAACAGAGATGACCAGAGACATACGGCTGGGCAGGGAAGCTGTATTTCTTTATTTAGGAACAACGATTCATAAACTAAGACAAACTAATCACCAAACAGAACTCTTCTGTCTCTTTGCGGCGGTGCAAGCACTCTCTCTTACTCCCGAACTCAGGAACCCTCTTCAACTTTTTCACTCTGGAACTCTGGCGGGGTTCCTTGGGGCAGGGTCAAGTGGGCCCACGAAATTAGCAGGCCTGATCTAATTCTCTTGGCGGGGGAGAACTAGAACCCAATGTAAAGCATA
Organism: Erinaceus europaeus; assembly: GCF_950295315.1. Lineage (NCBI taxonomy): Eukaryota > Metazoa > Chordata > Mammalia > Eulipotyphla > Erinaceidae > Erinaceus > Erinaceus europaeus. Next base: position 66,417,996 of record NC_080163.1, on the reverse strand, counting down.
CAACAATTCCCCCTTTTCTTTTAACTAAATGGCTACAGTATCAAGGGTGTGGGGTGAACAGAAACCTATATCGTACAGGCATTTTTATAAAAAGAAACTGGCACAAACATGGAGAAACATGCAAGCAAGTAACAAGAACCAGTGTACTGCTAAGGGAAGGCCTGAGGGGGCCATATCTGCCTCTGTGGGCCAAACTTTATCAGCTTAAAAAAAAACATTTCTTGCCTCTGGGGGGCTACTTGCCTCGACGGGCATTTGCATGGGAGCGGGGAACGGCCTAGAGTCCCAAAGGCAGCTGGCTGCAATTTACTTACTATGAAACAAAACTTGTTATTAGCATATCTACTGCACGATCCAACGTTTCTAATAGAGAAGGAATTTGAGACTTTTACATATCAACAACGTCTTTTAACCTTTTGTTACACCCATTCAAGATGGAGTCACGTTGTACTCAGGAAAGGAAACCTCAGGCATGAGAATAATTAGCATATCCATTGTGCGATCTACCATTTCTAATAGAGAAGGTAATGGAGAGTTTTACATATCAACAAGTCTATTTAACCTTTTGTTTAGACCAACTTAGTTAAAATATATTGCTTGTTAACTAATTTTTACCTTAGACTTTAAATGTAAGTTAATTTTATCTTTATGAGAATTACGTTGAAAACCTTTTTCATTTAACTTTGACTAGTAAGAATTTAGCCTTAAAGTTACTGTTTACCAAACTTTAAACATACACATAAACATGGTCATTAATACACAAGGAGAGAAACCTTCGTTACGAAGACATGTCATTTTAAACATGAATTTAGATATGTACTGTCTTAGTTGTTGGGGGGGGTTCACCATCCGGAGGTGGCTTCCCGCGCAGCTTCACTTTTAGGAATTGCAGGTTGCGATCTCTGCACAAATCTCTGCATACTCCAGCTTGTCTGCCTTCAGACCGGACTGGCGGCTGGAGATCTCGTGTGCCCAGTTTCGGCAGGGAGCCCGGGGGTCCGGGAGGCCCGGGATCGTTCCAGAATTCATAGCAAGAGGGCAGGCGGGCCAGTTTTGTAGAAGGCGTGGGCCTAGGTGCCCAGGGGTGGTGGCCATGATAGGCCACCGTGGCCCTGCCCCATAGCCCTGACATGTCTGCTGCCCTGTTCGCAGTGGCCGAACAGTGTGGAGGGATCACGTGTCCAGTGCCCTGCGCCACGCGGTGGAGAGCCGGCTCCTGTGGGCTGGCCTCGGGCTCCAGCGTGTTGGCATCGGGCTCCAGCATGTTGGCGTCAGCCTCTTGCAGGCTGCGGGGCTCTTGGGGCTCTTGTGTGCTGGCGTCGGCCTCCTGCGGGCTGCAGGGCTACGGGGCTGCGGGCACGGTGCGCGGGGTTGTCTGGGCGCAGCCAACTGGCTGGCTGTTTAACCAGGTGGAAATAGCAGCTCCGCGCCTTGCCTCCCGCCCACTGGCTCTTCCCGCTGGCTGTTCTGAGTTCGTCCGAGCGAGTGGAAACCACAGAGTGGTCCAGAGATAAATGTTCCATAAACAGCAAAACAGTCTCTTGAAGAAAGAGCAGAGGCCTTTGGAGATCTCTTCACAAGCAGAAGAGAAGGCCATAGTGTATAGGTAGCCAAATTGTCTTTACTTATCTGAGAGATGCGCAGGCCAGCCCCACGTTGGGCGCCATTTGTTGTTAAAATTCAGCGGCTCTTGCTGGCCGGGCTAGCTTCACGGGCAGGTAACAGAGACGACCAGAGACATATGGCTGGGCAGGGAAGCTGTATTTCTTTATTTAGGAACAATGATTCATAAATTAAGACAAACTAATCACCAAACAGAACTCTGCTGTCTCTTTGCGGCGGCGCAAGCACTCTCTCTTACTCCCGAACTCAGGAACCCTCTTCAACTCTTTCACTCTGGAACTCTGGCGGGGTTCCTTGGGGCGGGGCCAAGCGGGCCCGCGAAATTAGCAGGCCTGATCTAATTCTCTTGGCAGGGGAGAACTAGAACCCAATGTAAAGCATACAACAGTGCATTTTCGGGAGGAGGGTAGATGCATAATGGTTATGCAAAGAGACTCTTGTGCCTGAGGCTCCAAAGTCCCAGGTTCAATCCCCAACCCCACCACCACCATAAGCCAGAGATGAGCAATGCTCTGGTAAAAAAAAAAAAAAAAAAGTGCATTTTCTAGAAACATCTGGGTTAAAAAATAAGAAAGGAAGGAAGGAAGAAGGAAAGAAAGAAAGAAAGAAAGAAAGAAAGAAAGAAAGAAAGAAAGAAAGAAAGCCTGAGTTCAGTGGTAGCACCTCTCCCTGACCTTAGGAAGGAAACGTCCTTCCCCAAAGCTGCTTTCCCTGCTTTAGGGACCAGGAGGTAGCTGCTGCCCATGGGCTAGACTTAGAGCTGTCACACACTCTGACTTGTACTATTAGGAGAGGATCCAGTACTGAGTCAGCTCCAGGGGAGACTTGAGAGACCACCTTGGTTCCCCCAGATGCCATTCTGAGCACATGAAGCACAGAAGGGAATAATGCAAGCACTGGGTGGCAGCTCCCCTGTCAGTGTGGCTCTGGACTGCCGGAAGTCCAGGACAGGAAGGGGCTGGGGTCCAAGTGGACGCCTTGCTCCCATCTGCAGAGCATCAGTGGGGCAGGCGAGGTGGGGGTGCTTCAGGGGGGCTTGGGAGGAAGTGGGAATAAACACAAGTGAGCAGAGAGGAAAGGGGTGGGGAGTGGGGGCCTATGGCCTCAACCCCTTGGCAGTCTATGAAGGGAAGTGACACAATGAGGAATGTGTTTCCCTCTGCCCTTCCCCGCCGTGTGGGGGTGGGAGGCAGAGCCCTGAGAATGGGCAGACCCCCGACAGGGGCCAGGGGGCACATGCTGGAGCACATCAGAGGGGAGTTGTGAAGTGGGGGAGGGTTGGGAAGTCGGAAGAGGGGAGATGGGCAGGAAGGGCAGCCCTGGCTCATCTCATCTGCCTCCAGGCTTTGCTCTGCTTGTGTGTTCTAGGGTTTGGACTCTGTGTTCCCTGTGTGCATCCAGTGTGTGTGTGTGGGGGGGGGGGGCAGGCGGGGAACGGGACAGGGTGATCCCCTAAGATAGCTGGGAGTGAAAGTCATCCTCTCCTGGAAAGTTAGGGCTCCTGGTGACTTTCCTTCCTCAAGGAGACTGAGTTCCTAGAGTCCTTGGAGGTCTCTCTCTCTGTCTCTCTCTCTCTCCTTCCCTCCCAATTGTTTATGTTCCCAATTGTGACTGGCAGTGTGAAAACAGGCCCCCTAGTGGGATGGCACCACCCATTTCCTCTGCACCCAGCAGGGCTGCTAGTTTAACCTCCCTTTAGCCCATATTTTAGAGATACTCCTGAGGCCCAGCCAGGCAGAGCCAACAGTCCCTTGCCCTGATCAGGACATTGGGATATAGGTTGGCCCAAGGTATCTGTCAGTCTTCTTCTTGCGACAGCCCCTTCTGACAGGTTGGTCCCCCACTCCCCACTCTCCTCCAAACACACACACCCTTAGCCTCCTTGGGACTTTGATAGGGACCAAGGAAATTATGACAAGCAGGGAGGCTGCAGCCCCTCCAAGGTCCCTGGAGAGGATGTTAACAGCTCTAGTTTGGCTCCACAAACACCCAGGTGGTCCTTGAGTAGGTAGGTTAGTGGCCAACTGGTCATTTAGGCACCTCTGCCCTTGGTTGTGCCCACATAGGATGTGAGTGAGGAGGAAGGCCTGTTGTTGTAGGCTAGGCTTACCTTGGTCTTCAGCAGTCCCAGGCCCAGGCCTGAAGGGACAGTTCTTATTAAGCTAGCTTCCTAGTGAATAAGAATTGTCCCTTCAGGCGTACCCTATTTCATCCCAGAAATGTGTGGTTGAGTTTAAGCCTACCGACCCTGGTACTGAAGCTCCTCTCACTTCCCCTCAGAATTGAGGGTACTTGGCCACCATATTCTAAACTGTTCTATCCTGTCCTGCTGGAACTCAGATGTTAAGCCGTGAATGCTTCCTCTGTCATCTCCTCTCAGCAATGAGGGCTCCTAGGAGACCCTCATGGAAAAGAGGCAGATTCCCTGGGCTTCAGCTTTCTCGACTAAAGACTGAAGGGTGGGAGCCAGTGACTTATAGCCCTGCCTGACCTCAGAGGCCCAGGTCAGCATCCATGAGATCACGAGGTCATGGCCTGCTTTCTCTCCTGTCACAGGAGAACTGTAGAGACAGGATGGCTGTATAAACAAAAGCTTCAAAATGATGTTACCAGGGTTTACAGTTGGAGAGGTAATTCAGCCTGTTACCAGGTTGCCTGCCTGGGGTCCCAGAGTCCTCAGGTTCAATCCTTAGCATCACGTTAATGCCAGGTCTGAGCAGTACTCTATTACATGCACTCTGTCTTGCTTGCTCTCTATGGCCTCTGTCATTCTCTATGTTAAATAAATATATCTTGAAAGGAATATATTTGCATGGGTGTGCAAAAATATTTTCATGCCTGAGGCTTCCAAGTTCAATCCCCTGCACCATTTATATGCCAAAGTTGAGCAGTGCTCTGGTAAAGTCAACTTTTCAAAATAAAAAATATTTAAAAAGAAGGAGGAGGAGGAAGAGAAGAAGAAATAAAGAAAAAGAAAATACAATTACTACAATAAATTCATTGTCTTGGAGCATGATGGTGGAGGAGGTCCTAGGTGGTGGAAATAGGGGGGGTTAGACTATTATATGGAAAACTGAGAAATGTTACACAGGTACAAAGTACTGTATTTTACTGTCAACTGTAAACCATTAACTCCTCCAATAAAAAATAAATAACAACTAGGGCAACAAAAGGGAATAAATAAAATAAATAAATAAATAAAAGAATAAATAAATAAATTCATTGATCTTTTGTTTTTTAAAAAAGATTGTACCATGGTACAGTGGATAAAGCATTAGACTCTCTCGGGCTGGTGAACAAAATAGCTGACTTAGATAGTGTGATGCTCTGCCCTATGTGATCCAGGATTGAGCCTAACAGCTACCACATTGAAGGAAGTTTGGGCACTTTCTTTTTTTTAATTTTTTAAAAATATTTATTTATTTATTTACTTTTTTTTTTCCTCCAGGGTTATTGCTGGGCTTGGTGCCTGCACCATGAATCCACCGCTCCTGGAGGCCATTTCCCCCCCTTTTGTTGCCCTTGTTGTTGTAGTCTCGTTGTGGTTATTATTATTGCCATTGTTGATGTTGTTCGTTGTTGGATAGGACAGAGAGAAATGGAGAGAGGAGGGGAAGACAGAGAGGGGCAAAGAAAGATAGACACCTGCAGACTTGCTTCACCGCCTGTGAAGCGACTCCCCTGCAGGTGGGGAGCTGGGGGCTCGAACCGGGATCCTTACGCCGGTCCTTGCGCTTTGTGCCACATGCGCTGAACCCACTGCGCCACCGCCCGACCCCCTAAAAATATTTATTTATTCCCTTTTGTTGTCATTGTTTTATTGTTGTAGTTATTATTGTTGTTGTTATTGATGTCATCGTTGTTGGATAGGACAGAGAAATGGAGAGAGGAGGGGAAGACAGAGAAGGGGAGAGAAAGATAGACACCTGCAGACCTGCTTCACTGCCTGTGAAGCGACTCCCCTGCAGGTGGGGAGCCGGGGGCTCAAACCAGGATCCTTGTGCTGGTCCTTGTGCGCTTAGCGCCACCTGCACTTAACCCGCTGGGCTACTACCCAACTACTGTTTTGGCACTTTCTCTGCCTTTCTGCCTCTATCTAAAAACAAACAAGCAAAACAACAACACTCAAATTTGAATTCTCAAACATGAGCTCCCAAGTTAATTCCTCAGCATTGCATATGATATTCTGGTTCTTTTTAATTTTGTTATTTTATTTATTTTTGATAGAGACAGAGAAATTGAAAGGGAATGGGGAGATGGAGAGGAAGAGAGAGAGAGAGAGAGAGAGAGGCTGACTTGCAGTACAGTTCCACCCCTCATGAAGCTTTCCCCCCTGCAGGTGGGGACCAGGAGCTTGAACTCAGGTCCTTGCACACTGCAATATGTGTGCACAACAAGGTATGCCACCATCCAGCCCTAGATACTCTGGTTCTTTCTCCTACTCTTTCTCATTAATAAATAAATAGGGGCCAGGTAGTGGCACACCTGATTAAGCACACACATTAAAGTGTACAAGAACCCAGGTTTAAGCCCTTGGTCCCCACCTACAGGGGGAAAGCTTCACAAAAGGTGAATCAATGCTGCAAGTGTCTCTCTCTATCTCACTCTTCCCTCTTATTTCTCTCTCAAAAGTAAATAAATAAAAATGAGTTATTTTTTAAAGGAAGATTTTACCTTTGTGTAGAAATTTACGAACAGCTACATACAACACCCTTATTCAAATGCTTTACACCAGCAGCCCCAGGAATGCTGAGAGTTGGAAGGAAGTGGGTGGCGTGGGAACCCAGGCCACCTGACCTCTCACTCAGGCTCACTCCACTCTGCTTCCACTGCCTTCTGCATTCTCTGGGGCCCGCCCTTCCTCTCTGGGCCTCTACACCCACACCCACCCCACTTCAGCCCTGATATCCATGATGGCAGCCATGGGGGGGGGGCTGTGGAGACCCTTCCACAGAACAGATCTCACTATCAGCCTGCCATGGAGTCCTGAGGAACAGGGACTGACAAGGAAAAGGAGTTGCTGACTGATGTCAAGGATTTGTGTGGCCTCCAGAGGGAATGAGGTGTGAGGGCCTTCATATTTGTCTCCCACAGGGACCTGAGGAACAATGTCATCAGCACAGTACAGCCTGGTGCCTTCCTGGGTCTGGGGGAACTGAAGCGCTTGTAAGTGCATGCCCTGCCCCTTAAGCCTCCCAGACCTCCCCTCACTGGACTAGGAGCAACCAACCTGCCCCATGCCTTTCCCCCCAACCCCCAGCAGATTGGCTGGGGTAGATGGGCATTTCAAGCCCTGCTCCCATTTCCCTCCCCACACAAGCCCCCTACCCACACATGTGTCCTCACTAGGGCGTCCGGAGGTTCTGGCTGAGGGCCAAGTAGTGGTGTACCTAGTTGAACACACCGGGGTTCAAGCCCCTGACCCCCACCTGCAGGGGGGAAATCTCAGTGTTGCATGTGTGTGTATGTCTCTCTCTCACCCTTTCTTTTTCTTTTTAATTTGTTCATTTATTTATTTTGTTTTGTTTACCAGAGCACTACTAAGCTCTGGCTTATGGTGTACAGGCATTGAACCTGGGACTTTGGCGCTTCAGGCTTGAGAGTCTCTTTGCATCACCATGCTAATGTACCCCAACCCTCTCTCCCTTTCTATCCTCCCTTCCCTCTCAGTTTTTCTTTGTCCTAGCAAATAAAAGAAATTAAAAAAAAAAAAAAAAAGAAATTTTAAAACAGAACAAGAAGGGGCCTGGTGGTGGTGAACTTGGTGAAGTGCATACATTATAGTGTGCAAAGGCCAGGGTTCAAGCCCCCATCCCCACCTACAAGGGGAAAGCTTCACAAGTGGTGAAGTAGGGCTGCAGGTGTCTCTCTGTCTCTCTTCCTTGATATCTCCCCCTCCTCTCGATTTCTGGTTGTCTCTATCCAGTAGATAAAGATAATTTTTTTTTAAGTACAAAAATGTGAGGGAGGATTCTGGTCCCAGCACATGGCCTACTTGCTGAGGCTATGTGTCTCTCTAGAGATCTCTCCAACAACCGGATTGGCTGTCTCACCTCAGAAACCTTCCAAGGCCTCCCCAAGCTTCTCCGACTGTGAGTGGAGGAGAAAGTAGGGGCAGGGGTGGGGGAGGAGAACTTTACCCCAAGGAAGGCCTAGAAGGGAAGGGAGGGTGGCAGCGAACCCCTGTAGCTCCCTGCACGCCCCCTCCCTTCTCTGGCCCCAGGCCCTAAGGTCTTGGCTCCCTGTTCCCTGCCTCCTGCAGAAACATCTCTGGAAATATCTTCTCCAGCCTGCAGCCTGGTGTCTTTGATGAGCTGCCAGCCCTGAAGCTTGTGTGAGTATCTTTCTCAGACTGTAGGAACTCAGACCCCTGCCTCTTTCCTGTGCCCAGGAGGGGCACAGGGGCACAGGGACAGGCGAGAAAGACAGTGGCTGAGCCACCATTTTGTTGGCTCCCCCGGGGATTGGCAGTATGGGGTGTGGGACCTAGCGGAGGTGAAGACACACACATAGCTAAATTGGCCTCTCCAGCCTCAGTCTGTCTCTAGGGCTTCATTCCTCTGACCCCACCCCATGAGCCCACACTCTCCTTGCTCCCCTACCCACTCTGCAGGGACTTTGGCACAGAGTTTCTGACATGTGACTGCCACCTGCAATGGCTGCTGTCCTGGGCCCAGAACCACTCCCTGCAGCTGTCTGACCGCACGCTCTGCGCCTACCCCACTGCCCTGCACGCCCAGGCCCTGGCAGGCCTCCAGGAGACCCAGCTCCACTGTGGTAAGTAAACCCCCACCCTGCTCACCTGCGGGGCTTTGTCTGCCATTGTCCATGTCCCAGACTTCCTCTGGGAATCTAATGTTCAGCCTCCTTCTACCTTAAGAGTTATTGGGTAGTAGGGAGTGGGGAGGGTGATGAGATAGCCTTTCCTTTCAACTCACTGGGGTCAGCCTTCTCATCAGCTGTGTTTGCTTGTTTGTTTTTTCTAGTAGGCATCATTGGGGCTTGGTGCCTGTACTGTTCCAATGGTCCCAGTGATCATCTTTTTTCCTTTCTCTCCCTCTTCCGCCACCCCCTCCGTGTGTGTGTGTGTGTGTGTGTGTGTGTGTGTGTGTGTGTGTGTGTGTGTGTGTGTGTGTATTTCCCCTCCCCCCCTTTTTTTTAGCTTTTTCTTTATTTAATTTTTATTTTCTGCCTCCAGAGTGGAAAATAGAGCTGGGGCTCTGTGCCTGCACTACAAATCTACTGCTCCTGGAAGCTATTTGTTCCCCTTTTGTTGCCCTTGTTGTTTATCGTTGTTGTTGTTGTTGTTGTTATTGTTGTTATTATTGGTGTCATTGTTGTTGGATAAGACAGAGAGAAATCGAGAGAGGAAAGGAGGACAGAGGGGGAGAGAAAGATAGACATCTGCAGACCTGCTTCACCCCTGCAAGTGGGAAGCTGGGGCCTCAAACTAGGAACCTTACGCTGATCCTTGAGCTTTATGCCATGTGCACTTAACCTGCTGTGCTACTGCCTGGCCCCTGTGTTTTCCCCCTTTGATAGAGAAGAGACACCTGCTGCACTATTCGTGAATCTTTTCCCCTTCCCCACAGGTGGAGAGTAGAGGAGCTGGGGCATGAAGCCCAGGGTCTTTGCAATTAGTAATGTGGGCACTGGAGCCACCATGACCTGCCTCCCCCACCACCACCTTTTCCTTTTTTCCCCCCTTCTTTTTTATAGAACAGAGAGAAATTGAGAGGGAAAGGGGAGATAGAGAGGGAGGGAAAAAGAGAGACACCTGCAACACTGTTTCACTACTTGTAAAGCTTCCTCCCCTGCAGTTGGGAGCCAGGGGCTTTAACCTTAGTCCTTGATCATAGTAACGTGTGCTCTACCAGGTTCACCTTTGCCCAGCCCTACTTTTTTTTCTTTAAGATTCATTTATTTTGGGAAAGAGAGCAAAAGCAAAGTACTGCTCTAGTACATGCAGTGCCAGGAATTGTGTCCCTTTACATGCAAGTCCTGCCACTCTATCCACTGAGCTATTTTCCTGGCTACCATCAACTTTTCCTTTCCAGCATTTTCTTTTATTATTAATTATTATTATTATTATTTCTTTTCCCTTTTGTTGCCCTTGTTTTTATTATTGTTATAGTTATTGTTGTTGTTGTTGTTGGATAGGGCAGAGAGAAATGGAGAGAGATGGGGAAGACCGAGAAGGGGAAAGACAGACACCTGCAGACCTGCTTCACCACCTGTGAAGCAAACCCCCTGCAGGCTCAAAATGGGATCCTCATCCTGGTCCTTGAGCTTGCACCACATGCACTTAACCTGCTGCACTACCGCCCGACTCCCCTACATTTTCTTTTTAAGATTTATTTTATTGAGAGAGAGAGAGAGATTTTCACATGAGGCAGAGAAGGACAAGGAGAGAGAGAAGCTGAAACACCACTCCAGTACTTGCAGCGTTGGAAGTCAAGTGGGGAGCCTCAGGCATGAGAGTCTGTCACTCACTACCAATGGAACCATTTCCCCAACTACTGTCATCAACTTTCCTAAACTCCCTTTGGGGCTGCTTCCTGCCTGATTCCAGCTCTTATTGTGACAAGCTCTATGCTGTAGACAAGAACATTTTTGCTTGTTTGTTCAAACCTGCCTGTTTCTCTCCTCTGCTCTTATCTCTGGAGACTTTTCCCTCCCCTCACCTTATTTTTCCCAAGTGGCCTTGGGAAAGGTCATGCCAGTGGCTGGATTCTCCTATAGGCCCTGGTGTTGGACCTCACGGCCTATGTCTCCTCCCACAGAAGGGGCCCTAGAGCTGCATACACACCACCTCATCCCGTCCCTGCGCCAAGTGGTGTTCCAAGGTGACCGTCTTCCCTTCCAGTGCTCTGCCAGCTACCTAGGCAACGACACCCGCATTCGCTGGTACCACAACCGGGCCCCCGTGGAGGGGGATGAGCAGGCAGGCATCCTCCTGGCCCAGAGTCTTATCCATGACTGCACCTTCATCACGAGGTACAGACCTGGCTGCTCCTTTTTAGCCCCTACCCCTGGGTGGAATAGCCATAGTGACTTCACCCATACAGATGTGCTCCTGGGAGTCTGTGTGTTGTAAGAGAAAAAGAGAGAATATCCATGACTGAGTCATCAATGATCTGGATCAGAGGGGGTAAAAATCATTTTTTTTATTTATTTTACCAGAGCACAGCTCAGTCTGGTTTATGATGGTGTGGGGGATTGAACCTGGGACTTCAGAGCCTCAGGCTTGAAAGTCTTTTGCATAACCATTATGCTATCTCCCCTACAGGGATTGAAAATTAAAACACCTGATAGAAAAAAATAAAAGTAATTATACCACACCTGGCATTTATTTAGTGCTTTTATAGCGCATATACTGACTTTCACCTCTCTGATGGAACTTAATTTCTCCAATAGACAAGCAAGAGAGGCTTTGTCAGTAGCACCAACGGGCAGGGGAAATTGAAGGTCAGACAAGTGGTATCATAAGGTCTATCAGAGTAAAAGGAATATGTACTTGTATCCCTGACTCAACTATAGAGAAAAGAAGCTGATGCTGGTGCCCTGCAGGAGCAGTGGGGGGGGGGGAGGTAGCGGGGAGGGGGGGGGTGCAGTGGGGGAGGGTGACCCCCCTTCCTAGAGCACCTTGCCCAGCCAGCCCTCCGCCGCCTGCAGTGAGCTGACCCTGTCTCACATCGGCGTGTGGGCCTCGGGCGAATGGGAGTGCTCCGTGTCCACGGTCCAGGGCAACGTCAGCAAGAAGGTGGAGATTGTGGTGCTAGAGACCTCCGCCTCCTACTGCCCTGCTGAGCGTGTGGCCAACAACCGTGGGGACTTCAGGTTTGTTGGACTCTGCCCCACAACCCGCACCACCCCCCCACCACGCCAGTGTCATCCCAGAGAGCCCCCACCCCTAGTCCCTCTGCTGCCTTTGAGACCATAGGTGACCAGTATCCAGTCTTCTCCGTTGCTAGTTGAGTCACAGCTCTAGAGAAACCACTTCCTGGTGTCACTCAGGGTGAAACCCCCTTTGTTGTAGAGAGAACTTTCCGCTTTGCATAAAATCACCATCTGAGATGTGCTACACAGCACCCTGAGAGATTTTTAAAAAATTTCTTCTAATTGGTTTTTCCTTTTAAATATTTATTTGTATATTTATTTATGAGAGGTACAGGAAGAGAGAGAAAGGACCAAACAGCACTCTGGTACATGTGCTGCTGGGGATGGAACTCAGGACCTCATGCTTGAGAGTTCAACCCTTTATCCACTGTGCCACCTCCCAGACCACAAACTTGAAGGTGTTTTTTTTTTTTACTTGCTTCCTTCATGAATCATTTACAAAACTCTCCCACAAAGAACATGACTTTTTAAAAAATATTTTAAGAGGGAGTTGGGCAGTAGCGCAACTGGTTAAGCGCAGGTGGCACAAAGCGCAAGGATAGGCTTAAGGATCCTGGTTCGAGCCCCCAGCTCCCCACCTGCAGGGGAGTCGCTTCATGGGTGATGAAACAGGTCTGCAGGTGTCTATCTTTCTCTCCCCCTCTGTCTTCCCCTCCTCCATTTCTCTCTGTCCTATCCAACAACAATGACATCAATAATAACTACAACAATAAACCAACAAGGGCAATAAAAGGGAATAAGTAAATAAATAAAAAATTTTAAAAATATTTTAAGTATTTTCATTTTTTAAGTTTTAAAAAATATTTATTTATTTCCTTTTGTTGCCCTTGTTGTTTTATTATTGTAGTTATTATTGATGTCATTGTTATTGGATAAGACAGAGAGAAATGGAGAGAGGAGGGGAAGACAGAAAGGGGGGAGAGAAAGATAGACACCTGCAGACCTGCTTCACTGCTTGTGAAGTGACTCCCCTACAGGTGGGGAGCCAGGGGCTCAAACCAAAGTATTTTCATTTAAAAAAATTTTTTTTAATATTTATTTTTTTCCTTTTGTTGCCCTTGTTGTTTTTTATTGTTGTAGTTATTACTGATGTTGTTGTTGTTGGATAGCACAGAGAGAAATGGAGAGAGGAGGGGAAGACAGAGGGGGAGAGAAAGATAGACACCTGCAGACCTGCTTCACCGCCTGTGAAGACACCCCTACAGGTGGGGAGCCGGGGGTTCGAACCTGAATCCTTATGCCAGTCCCTGCGCTTTGCGCCACATGCACTTAACTCGCTGCACTACCACCCGACTTCCAGTATTTTTATTTTAATGAGAGACCCCAGCACTGCTTGAGATTCCAATGCTTTATCCACTGCACCACCTCTCGGACCAACCAAGCGCTGCTTATGATAGTGCTGGGGACTGAACCTTCAACCTTGACATGAAAAGTCTTTTGCATAACCATTATGCTATCTCCCTGGGGTGGAACTTGCTGTCACTGTTATTGTTATTATTTATTTATTTATTTTACCAGAGCAATGCTCAACTCTGACTTATGGTGATGCTAGGGACTGAACCTGAAAGCTTGGAGTCTCAGGCATGAAAGTCTTTTGCATAACCACTATTCTATCTCTCTGGTGTGGAACTTGCCATCATTATTACTATTATTATTAATTTATTATTTTTAATTAGTTAATTTTCCCAGAGCACTGGTGGTGCTAGGGATTGAACCTAGGACCTCAGAGTCTCAGCCATGAAAGTCTGTTGCATAGCTATTTGTTATCTCCTTGACACAAGAAGATGACTTTTGATTTTTTTTCCTGTATATAAAGTAATTAATTGCTTTTCAGTTCTTTGCATAAAGATGTTATGAAAGGGCTAAATAAAAGCATGCCAAATCATTTGTTCATTTATTCATTAAGTGTCAAATTCAATTTTCTATACACTATGATATTTATTCTAATTTTTTAAAAGATGACTTACTTTATGAAGAAATGAAATGTTTCCTGAGAAAGAATCCAGGAACATGACTTTTGAATAAGATCCCAACAGCCTGCTCCATTAGGCAAGGCTGGGAGCATTTTCTCCACTGTATAGCTGAGAATATTGAAACCTCATAGTACCAGTGTCAGTGTTATCTGAACAGACTTGGAAATAAGGTAGAAGGCCGACAAAATAGCCCACTTGGATAGTGTGCTAATTTGCCATGTGAGCGCCCTACACCCACTGAAGGAAGTTTAAGTCCTTTAGTCTCTTTCCTTTCATCCTCTCTCTGCCTCTATCTTAAAATAAATAAATAGTAAAAAAAATAAAAATAAAAAAGAAATAAAGAAATAAGGTATAGTTTGGGAACCCTCCGAGGGTCAGTTCAGCCTCTCCTCCTGTCACCCAAGTCCCCACATCCATTTCCCAGGTCCCAAAGGACCTAACACCTCAAGTACTAAGGGCTGGGGAGGGACTCCTGTCCTGGGTAGGCTAGATTATCTACCACTTCTCACCTCTGCCCCCAGGTGGCCTCGAACTCTGGCTGGCATCACTGCCTACCAGTCCTGCCTCCAGTACCCCTTCACCTCTGTCCCCCTGAGTGGGGGCACCCCAGGGACTCGAGCATCTCGCCGCTGCGACCGAGCTGGCCGCTGGGAGCCGGGGGACTATTCCCACTGTCTCTACACCAACGACATCACCCGGGTGCTCTACACCTTTGTGCTGGTGAGGCCAGGGGCACCCCACCAGCTCTGGCTCCTCCAGGGTGCTCCTTGGACATGCACAGTGTGTGTGTTGGGGGTGGAGAAGGGAGGACTGTGGGGCCGCTGAGGATTTCACTTTCCTACATCAGCTTTCCTGCCAGGAAATTAGAGGTGGGGATGTGGGGGGGGGGGGCTAGGTATCTATACCTCCCCCCCAACACATTGCAAGGGGCCTTCTGGAGGGCGAGCCAGGGGAGCACGCAGGAATCCATCCCATTCTCCTCCAGCTAGTGGTGTCTGCAGCCATAAGCTGTAATGAGCTCATCTCCACATCTGCACTGCCTGTCTTGATTAGACCCTGCCGGTGGGCTTATACACCTCTCTCCCCGGGCTTGGCCTAGGGTATCAGCACAGAGGATGGCGCCTCCTAGGGGCCATTCTGGGGAAGAAGGGACAGAACTGGGAAATCCTCTCTCTCTCCCTGTTCCCCCCACCCCACCCCCTTCTCCAGATGCCCATCAACGCCTCCAATGCGCTGACCCTGGCCCACCAGCTGCGAGTGTACACAGCGGAGGCCGCCAGCTTCTCTGACATGATGGACGTGGTCTACGTAGCGCAGATGATCCAGAAATTTCTGGGTTATGTGGACCAGATCAAAGAGGTGAGACTCAACTGGGCATTTTGGAAACACCTACTCCGCCCCCCCTCAAGCTTCTGACTTCCCAGCCCCTAGTCCCAAGTCCCTTTCCTGCCCTCAGTGGTGTCCCTGTCCCTCCCAGCTGGTGGAGGTGATGGTGGACATGGCCAGCAACCTGATGCTGGTGGATGAGCACCTGCTGTGGCTGGCCCAGCGCGAGGACAAGGCCTGCAGCGGCATCGTGGGTGCTCTAGAGCGCATTGGGGGGGCTGCCCTGAGCCCCCATGCCCAGCATATCTCTGTGGTAATGTGGATCAACTGGGAGGGGGCTCTTGGGGGGTGGGGGGGCTGGACTTAACTTTGGGAGGGGACTCAGAACTGAGGTAAAGAGACCTCCAGGTTCCCCTGCCAGGTACCCAGCTGACAAGAATTCCACACATGACTAAGCTCCCAGTTGTGTGGAATCAAGTTCCACGTTGACAGCAGGCAGTGGAGATGAGAGGGAGACGGGGGACAATGGAGAAGTGACTTTATGGTAGGGATCAGAAATGAAGTCTAGTTCAATGGGAATAAAAGTGGGAGTGGGGTGACACACCCAGTACAGCACACGTGAATCATGCTCAAGGGTCCAGGTTCAAGCCCCTGTCTCCTCCCACCTGCGGGGGCGGGGGCAGGGGCGGGGAGGCAGCACGGTGGGAGCTCCTTGAGTGGTGAAGCAGGCCTGCAGCTCCCTCTCCCTCTCCCTCTCCCTCTCCCTCTCCCTCTCTAAGCCCCCTCAATTTCTCTCTGTAGCTATTAAAAAAGTAAAGTGGTCCAGGAGGTGGCACAGTGGCTAAGGCACTAGAATGTCAAGCATGAAGTCCTGAATTCAATCCCTGGCAGCACATGTACCAGAGTGATGTCTGGTTCTTTCTCTCTCTCTCTCTCCTATCATTCTCAATAAATAAATAAAATCTTTTTTAAAAAAAAAAAGTAAAGTAAAATAAGAAAATTTCTTTTCTTTTAATTTTATTTATAAAAAAGAAACACCGACAAAACCATAGGATAAGAGGGGTACAACCCCACACAATTCCCACCACCACAACTCCGTATCCCATCCCCTCCCCTGATAGCTTTCCTATTCTTTGACCCTCTGGGAGTATGGACCCAGGGTCATTGTGGGATGCAGAAGGTGGAAGGTCTGGCTTCTGTAATTGCTTCCCGCTGAACATGGGCATTGACAGGTTGATCCATATTCCCAGCCTGCTTCTCTTTCCCTAGTGGGGTGGGGTTCTGAGGAATTAGAGCTCCAGGGCACATTGGTGGGGTTGTCTGTCCAGGGAAGTCTGGTTGGTATCATGCTAGCATCTGGAACCTGGTGGCTGAAAAGAGAGTTAACATATAAAGTCAAACAAATTGTTGACTAATCATGAACCTAAAGGCTGGAATAGTTTAGAGGAAAAATTGGGGAGGTCTCCATTTTGTAGATAGCTAGTAGGTATACTTTAGTTATATTTCAGAGGGCCAGTGGCTATACTATTTTTTTTCCCCTGAGCATGAAATCTGATATGCAGATGGATCCAAGTTATTGTCTGGGGAGATGATGTCATGGCTGGAAAAAAGGACCAGAAATCTGGGTCAGGGAAGAGAGTAGCTCCCAAATATGGGAAAGGTGTATGTGAGCTCAGATCTACAGGGATGAAAAGGTCACACAGGCTCCTAAGCTGAGTATGGGCCCCATATCATATCAAATCGATGGGGTTTACAGTCAACAATATTTATAAAATAAGTAAATTAAGTGCAAAGGGGGTTGAAGGATTAGGTGGATTAGGGATTAGAAATTGGGGTTAGAGGATTAGATTTGGTGGTAGCAATGACATAAGTCTGATAAAGTGAGGCATAATAGAGACTTCCCTTACCTGAAAGAATGATATTCCCAATAGTGAGATCATGAACAACTGCAGCAGAATCAAGGGACAACCATATGAACCAGTAAATAACCATAAACCAGTTCACGAACCAGCAAACAACCATGGCAGAGCTCCTTCCTCTCTGTGCAAGAGACTGTGCTAGTGGGTGAGTGGGAGACAGCACAATGGTTATGATAAAGGTGCTCATGCCTGAGGCTCCAAAGGCCTAGGCTCAGTCTCCCACATGCCACCATAAACCAGAGTTGAGCTCTGGTACTTAGGTAAATAAACAAACAACACACTGCTAGTAGGCACTTGGGGAGACAGAAGAGATTAGACAGCCTGCCCCCTCTGTCTTAATTGGGGCAAAAGAACTGTTCTGTGTTAAGAGGTGATGCAAACTTGTGAATGAGTAGAAGGAGCTTAGGAGCTAGGAGAGGGCTGGGTAGGGAGGCTTCATGGCAGATGTCAGACTCCCCAGCCTGAAGAAAACAGTGGCAGGTGTTGGGGGTTGAGAGGCCAGGTAAGGACAGAGGTGCACAGCTACAGAGAGGCAGTGCAATGTCATGTGGGACAAAGCTTGTCTCAAATGGTGCAGTGACAACTTCCATTTCTAGAATTCAAGGAACGTGGCATTGGAGGCCTACCTCATTAAACCTCACAGCTATGTAGGCCTGACCTGCACGGCCTTCCAGAGGCGAGAGGCAGGAGCTCTGGGCGCTCGGCCCATCGGCCCCGGCCAGCACCTGCTGCATGAGCCTGAGACACTGGCTGATCAGCAGCTTCGTTTCCGCTGTACTACAGGGAGACCCAACATTTCTCTGTCATCCTTCCACATCAAGGTGGGCACTGGGGGGAGAGAGGTGTGGAGGGCAGGAGGCTGCTGGGAAGGGAGGTGCTGAGATGTGAGTGCCTGGTGGGTATCAGTTGTGTGAGATGAAGGAAAAAGGGGGATGGGGCATTAGTGCAGTGGGTTAAATGCAAAAAACATGAAGCACAAGGACCTGCACAAGGATCCTGGTTCAAGCCCCCAGCTCCACATCTGCAGGGAGTTGGCTTCACAAGCGGTGAAGCAGATTTGCAGGTATCTTTCTCTCTCCTCTATCTCCCTACCCCTCAATTTGTCTCTGTCCTATCTAATTAAAAAAATAAATTTAAAAAATTTAAAAAGAGGATGTTGGTGGGGGGCAGAGAAATAGCTCACGTGGATAGAGAGGTGCTGCTTTTGCCATGTTCGTGAATAAGGTTTGAGCTTGGCCCCCACCACACTGAAGAAGCTTCAGTGCTGTGGTCTCTTTCATTCTCTCTCTTTCTCTACCTTCCACTATCTAAAATATAATAATAATAACAATAATAACAATAAATAGAAAAGAAGGAAATAGGAAAAAGAGGCTGGGAGACATCAGAGTCCTCGGGGATCCTGGGTGTCCCTAAGGAACTCCCATGTTCCCCCAGAACAGCGTGGCCCTGGCCTCCATCCAGCTGCCGCCCAGTCTCTTCTCATCCCTCCCGGCTGCCCTGGCTCCCCCAGTGACCCCTGACTGTACTCTGCAACTGCTCATCTTCCGAAATGGCCGTCTCTTCCGCAGCCATGGCAACACCTCCCGCCCAGGAGCCCCTGGCAAGAGACGTGGGGTGGCCACACCAGTCATCTTTGCAGGAACCAGTAAGGGTCTGAACCTTGCCCCCATCACCACAACCATCGCAAAGGATCCTCCCAAGTATCTTCCCCCTGTGCCCCTTCCTTCACCTACTGCCCACTCATGGCAGAGGGTGGTGGTTCCCCGTCACCTCCGGGAAAGATGTAGTACAGAGATGTCCTACAGGGGCCAGGCAGTGGTACACCTGGATGAGTGTACTAAGACCTGAGTTCAAGCCCCTGGTCCCCACCTGCAGGGGGTAGGAAGCTTCACAAGCTATGAAGCAGTGCTGCAGGTCTCTCTCTCTCTCTCTCTCTCTCTCTTTCTGTATCTCCCTTTTCCCCATAACTTCTGTCTCTATCTAAAATAAAAAATAAAATAAAGATGTCCCACCAAAGGGTGGCTTGATAGAAAAAAGGGAAGACATTGGATTTATTATCCTAGATTTGTCAAATTTCCAAAGGGTTATAAGCCCAAGCGCTACATCCACCATGACCAAATCTCCCTCCCACTGTCTGTTGGTATCTTCTAATTCTGCTTTTAAAAACCCCTTCTGTTTCATTTGGTTTAAATCCCCCTGGCTTCTACTTAACCATATGCCTATATAGGGATTGAACTGATCCCATTCAAAGCTTTGGTCTATTTACATAAATCACTTTTACATTTACATAAAGCACCACACTCCCTCCAGGGCATTGGTGGTTTAGTGGTAGAATTCTCACCTGTTCCACCCCCTCTCCTTGTCACACCCTGATCTTCCACCAGTCACTTTTCTCTCCACCCTCTCTGTGTCACATCCTGTTCACACCCTACTTGGGAAGTATATATAAAGACAACATTGTTCGTTTTAGTTAGTTGTTAGTTTTAGCTTAGCTCGGCTTAGATTGTGCTGCGTCCTGCATGAATAAAGAGATACTGCGTACAGCTCAACCACAGCTCAACCATGAGTCCCTGGTCATCTGTTACCCGCCTGTGAAGCCAGCCCAGCAAAAACAACAACTGTCCTCACCTGACATTATCTTTCCCTGTCAGGTGTCCCTTCCACCCTTCCATCCTCTCTTCACCTGGGCAGGTACACACACACACACACACACACACACACACACACACACACACTCTCTCTCTCTCTCTCTCTCTCTCTCTCTCAGCTATACCTTTACCTTCTGTTCCTGGTCACCCCAGCCAGAATCCTCTCCTGTTGGGCACCTGCCAGTGCCTATGTTTCGACCCATCCTGTCTCTCCCCATTAGACTAAGGACCTGAGGGCAGGTCTACATTGGCTTCTAACTCTGTTTCCGTGGCCAGTGGCCAATACAAGCTTGGGTGCAGCTGCTGTTGTTGCTTAGTTCCACAGAGCTAGGTTCCCCTCCACCATCCCTACACCTCCACCTCAGATGGCCTTAATCTGTCTTCCCTCTCCCCCTGCAGGTGGCTGTGGCGTGGGGAACCTGACAGAGCCAGTGGCTGTTTCTCTGAGGCACTGGGCAGAGGGGGCTGAACCCGTGGCAGCCTGGTGGAGCCAGGAGGGCCCTGGGGGCTGGAGCTCAGAGGGCTGCCAGCTTCGCTCCAGCCAGCCCAATGCCAGCTCCCTGCACTGCCAGCACTTGGGCAATGTAGCTGTTCTCATGGTGAGTATAAGTGGGGGCTGGCTGGCAAAGACAAGGCCATGCTGGGTGGGGGTGTGGTATGCTCATGACCTGGGACCACAGAGTCACACAGAAAGAACAGCCCCTTTCCTGGGGCTTCTAAGGGTCAGGACAAGGGGGAAATGGCCCTAAACCCCACCCCACATCTCTTCACCCCTCAAGAGACTGTCTCTATACTCCCAGTGAGAGAGATGGATCAGGCTGGCAAATACCTCGGATATTGGATAGGGTTGGATTTAAGAGGTCTGCAGCTTGATCCCTACCATCACATATATCAGAGATGCTGTTACATGTTTTTAAAATGCGCAGGGGGAGGCAGACAATAGTGCAGTGGGTTAAGTGCACGTGGCGCAAAATGCAAGGACTGGCATAAGGATCCCAGTTTGAGCCCCTGGTCTATCTTTCTCTCCCCCTCTCTGTCTTCCCCTCCTCTCTTGATTTCTCTCTGTCCTATCCAACAACAACAGCAGTAATAATAACAACGACAATAACAATTACAACCAGGGCAACAAAATGGGAAAAATAATGGCCTCCAGGAGCAGTGGATTCATAATGCATTCACCAAGCCCCAGTGATATCTCTGGAGGAAAAAAAAAAATTGCAGGGGGAGGGGCCTGGGTGGTGGCACATTCAGTAGAGCATACACATTACCATCCATAAAGACCCCCATTCAAGCCCTGGTCCCCACCTGCAGGGAAGATGCTTCACAGTGAAGCAGTACTGTTGGTGTCTTTTCTCTCTCCTTCTTTGCCTTCTTCTTCCTTCTCAATTCCTGTCTTTTTCAAAAAGAAGAGAGAGAGAGAAGAAGAAAAAGAGGGAAAGAGAACCAAAAAAGGGGGGGGGGCAAAGGAAGAATAAATAAAAAAAAATATTAAATGGGATAAATGGCAATTTATGGCCCAGGAGACAACACAGAGATAGAGCACCGGGCTCACAGGCATGAGGTCCTGAGTTTGAGTCTCATGCACCAGTGTTGCTCTGATACCTCGCCCTCACCCTCGCCCTCGCCCTCTCTCTACCTATCTCTTGTGAAATAAATAAAATAAAAACTTTTTTTAAAAAGATCTAGAGCTGGGGACCCAGGCTTCCTGGGCTTGGGGTGAGGAAAAGAGACCTGCGGCAGCTTCTCCTTCTGCCCCGCTCACTTTCCTACTTTTTTTTTTTAAGAAAAATATTTATTTATTCCCTTTTGATGCCCTTGTTGTTTCATTGTTGTAGTTATTATTGTTACTGATGATGTCATTGTTGGATAGGACAGAGAGAAATGGAGAGAGGAGGGGAATACAGAGAGAGGGAGAGAAAGACACCTGCAGACCTGCTTCCCCGCCTGTGAAGTGACTCCCCTGCAGGTGGGGAGCCGGGGTCTTGAACTGGGATCCTTCCACTAGTCCTTGCGCTTTGTGCCACCTGCACCCAACCCACTGTGCTACCACCCAACTCCCACTTTCCTACTCTTGCCAGGAGCTGAGTGCCTTCCCCAGAGAGGCTGGGGACTCGGGGTCAGGGCTTCACCCTGTTGTGTACCCCTGCACGGCCCTGCTGCTGCTCTGCCTCTTCTCCACCATCATCACCTACATCCTCAACCACAGGTGGGTGCTCTTGCAGGGGGGTGTGGGGCGGGGGTGAGGGGGAAGCTACAGAGAAGCCAGGGTCTCCCACGGAGAGCCACACAACTTTCCCAGGCTCTTACCTAGCTTTTTATTTATTTTTATTGGGGGGCTAATGGTTTACAGTACAGTTGTTGACACACAGATACAATTTCTCACCTTACCATGATAGCCATCTGCAAAAGGTTCTCACTCCCAACTTGGACCCTTTTCCACCATCATGAACCAGGATCCCAAATTTACTCCCCATCACATAAACTTCTTCCCTCCCCAGAGTTCCTTGCTTTGGTATCTTACCTAACCTTTTCTCTTTTCTTTTCTTTTTTTTTTTTTTTTATTTTGAGTTCCTGGACTAGAAAACACATTTTTGAAGGGCTGAAGTCCATGTCACATTTACATGTACCCAGAGACCTGCCTTCCTCTCCACTCTGAGTTCCCCAGGGGCCTAAATACCCTCTCCCCATGGGTCTGACCTTGGGAGGGGAGATTTATTAATCAGAACCTTTCCGGGGGCAGCTCCATCCACGTGTCCCGGAAGGGCTGGCACATGTTGCTAAACCTGTGCTTCCACATGGCCATGACCTCAGCAGTCTTTGCGGGAGGCATCACACTCACCAACTATCAGATGGTCTGCCAGGCGGTAAGCAGGGGAAGAGGTTGAGGAAGGGAGTGGGGTGGTGGTGGAGGAGTCTAAAGTTAGTGTTGACTACTTAGGCATAGACTAGGAAAGTGCACAGAGAGAAAAGGGGAGGGGGGGAACTTGTAATTGTGGATAAACCAGCCTCATGCTTCATGTCCAGCCTTGAAGAAGGCAGGGAGATGATAGTAGTTTATCTAGATAGAAACTAAGACACAGGGCTTCAAACGGGAGACCGGGTATGTACCTTCAGGAGGGAGGTCAGGGATAGGCCTGAGAGCAACCGCAGGGTCATGGAGAACCTCCAGAGTGGGAGAAGATGCTGGGGTGGAAGTAGAGAAGGTTAACAGTAGGGACAGAAGCTTGGGGAGACCGATCTGGGTAGAGCTGGGGACTGAAAATATGACAGGGACACTGTGGGACTGGGGTTCTGGGGTGTTCCTAGTGGTGGCAGCTGGGTGCCCCAGCCTCTGCCTTCACCCTACAGGTGGGCATCACTCTGCACTATTCTTCACTGTCCACTCTTCTCTGGATGGGTGTCAAGGCCCGAGTCCTCCACAAGGAGCTCACCTGGAGGGCGCCCCCTCCACAAGAAGGAGATTCTGCCCCGCCTGCTCCCCGCCCCATGCTCCGGTACAGGCCTCCTCCATCTGTGGGCTTGGCAGTGGGGTGGGAGGTGGAGGAGGAGGGTTCAACTGGAGTACAGGGAACCTAGCTCTGTTCTTCCAGGGTTTCTGCAAGGTGGAGTTGAGGTTCAGAGAGATCATCCTCAAGAGACAGAAGCAGTAGGTAAAGTCCGCTATGACATCAACTTGCACCCTTAGGGCTGCTCAGACATAACAGGTCAGGAAAGGAAGTGTCTCCAGAGCTTCTGGGAAAGTTAGTGGCAGCCGTGGTTTCTATACTTGCTAGGATGAGAGTGTATATCCCAGGAGGCAGAAAAGTGGCTAGAGCATTGGTCTTATTTAAAAATACATATATATATATATATTTTATTAATGAGAGGATACAGAGGGAGAGAGACCAGATCACTGCACAGGTATAGCTTATGGTGATGCCAGGGATTAATCCTGGGACCTTGGAGCCTCAGGCATGAAAGTCTTTTGCATAATCATCATGTTGTCTTCTCAGCCCTAGAGCACTGGGCTTAAAAACAAAGGGTCCTGCGTTCAGTAGCTGGCATCACATGTGCCAAAGTGATGCTCTGCTTCTTTTTCATCCACCCATCCATCCATTCATTCATTTACATTTGGATAGTGACAGAGATTGAGAGGGAGGAGATGGAGAGAAAAAGAGAGACACCTGCAGCACTGCTTTAGCATTCCACTCTGCAGGTGAGGACCAAGGGCTTGAACTGGTGTCTTTGCACATTATAACATGCATACTCTCCCATGGAGACCACCACCCAGCCCCTGCTCTCTCTTCTTTTCTCTGGCCTATGTTAGAACTCTTTTTAAAAAAAATAATAAGAAAAATTCTGGTCTCTATCCAAGTTCTCTAGGGACCAAGCCTGCCCTGTAGGGGCCTTATATTCCTGGCCAAAAAAAAAAAAAAGTGGGTGGGAGAGATCTTGCTTGCGTCAAGGGTTCTGGGCACCTGCTTGTCCCTCCCATCTCTCCAGCCCTCAAACCCCATTCCTCTCCAGTTTCTACTTGATGGCTGGAGGGATTCCGCTCATTATCTGTGGCATCACAGCTGCTGTCAATATCCACAACTACCAGGACCACAGCCCCTAGTGAGTGTTGCTGCCTGCCTGCTGCCCGCCCCATCTTGCTAGTGACCCAGCCCCAGCCCCAGCCCCAGCCCCAGCCCCAGCCCCAGCCCCAGCCCCAGCATGACTAAGCCTTGGTTAACCACCTCCCATCACCCCAATCAGACTGTGGACTCCTCTCAGGTCTGCTCCTCCTCTTCACCCACTGCCTGTGTCTCCCCTCAGCTGCTGGCTAGTGTGGCGCCCAAGCCTAGGAGCCTTCTACATCCCGGTGGCTTTGATCCTGTTGATCACCTGGATCTATTTCCTGTGCGCGGGGCTGCATTTACGGGGTCCTCTGGCACAGAACCCCAAGGGGGGCGCCAGCAGGGTCTCCCTGGAGCCAGGGGAGGAGCTGAGGGGTTCCGGCAGACTCAGAAGCAGCGGCCCCCTGTTGAATGACTCAGGTTCCCTTCTGGCTACCGGGAGCCTTGGGGTGGCAACACCTGGGCTCCAGGAAGATGGGGATGGCCTCTATTCTCCGGGGGTACAGCTGGGGGCGCTGGTGACCACGCATTTCTTGTACCTGGCCATGTGGGCCTGCGGGGCTCTGGCTGTGTCCCAGCACTGGCTGCCCCGCGTGGTGTGCAGCTGTTTGTACGGGGTGGCAGCCTCCGCCTTGGGCCTCTTCGTCTTCACTCACCATTGTGCCAAGCGCAGGGACGTGAGGGCTTCCTGGCGTGCCTGCTGCCCGCCTGCCTCAGCCTCCCACGCCACCCCTCGGGCGGTGCCCGCTGCCCCCGAGGACGGTTCCCCAGTTTTCGGGGAGGGTCCCCCCTCCCTCAAATCCTCCCTGAGCACCAGCAGCAGCCACGCGCCGCCCCCGGGCCCCTGCAAGCTCACCAACCTGCAGCTGGCGCAGAGTCAGGTGTGCGAGGCCGGGGTGGTGGCCAGGGGGGACGGGGAGCCGGTGCCCACGGGCTCTCGGGGCAGCCTCACCCCTCGTCACCCCAACAACCTGCATCATGGCCGCCGGGTGCACAAGAGCCGGTCCAAGGGCCACCGCGTCGGGGAGGCGGGCGGCAAGAACCGGCTTAAGGCCCTGCGCGCGGGTGCGGCGGCCGCGGGAGCACCCGAACTGCTGTCGAGCGAGAGCGGCAGCCTGCACAACAGCCCCTCCGACAGCTACCCGGGCAGCAGCCGCAACAGCCCCAGCGCGGGCCTGCAGCCGGAGGGCCCGGGCGAGCCTGCACTCACGCTGTCCGAGGGCAGCGACACCAGCGCCGCGCCGCTTCCCGAACCCGGCCGGCAGGGCCAGCGACGCAGCTGCAGCCGCGACAACCTCAAGGGCGGCGGGGCCGGCGCGCTGGACAAGGAGAGCAAGCGCCGCTCCTACCCGCTCAACTCCGCCTGTCTCAATGGCGCCCCCAAGGGGACCAAGTACGACGACCTCACCCTGGCCGGTGCCGAGGCAACCAGCGGCGGCTGCATGAAGACCGGCCTCTGGAAGAGCGAGACCACCGTCTAGGGTGAGAGCCGGGTCACGGACATTCTTCCTGCACCGGGGACAGTCAACCGACACCGGCAGGCCCACTTCTCCTCGGGGCGGGGGTGGCTCAAAGACGTCTGTCGGTACGTACGTCGTGGCAGGTCTAAGGCACCCCCCCTCACCTTTAGTCCTGGAAGCTGGAGGGAGAGGACAGACAATTTAACACCTGGGACACGAAGTGTTTGGCTCCAGCCTAGACTAACTAGCTTTGGGCAGTTAAAGGTGCTGGGTGGAGGTGGAGGATGGAACACACAGCCCAGGCGGGCTCTTTACTCACTCCCCAAACAGAACTCCACACCCACACGGCCTGACGGTCCTCAGGCTAGTCAGGAAAACCATGGGAGCGTGAAAACTGCCCTTAGAAGCTGGCCACCTGTATCCAGATCCTAGGGCCTCTCCCCTATCCAGTTTGTGACTAACTAGGGAGCCATCCTAAATGAGCCAGGTGACCAGGACCAATGGGAGGTGGTGGCAGAGTGCAGTTTTCTGGATTAATTATGCAAGGAGAGAGAAGAGAGAGGGTAGCATGGTGTGAGAGGCAGCTTTGAAAATGGGGCAGGGTGGGGTGGAGAGCACAATGATGAAGGCATCATTCCCATGGGGTGGTTCTCAAACCACAAGCAGAGGGCTCAGAGGTGGCACAAAGCTAAGGTCCTTAGATCTAAGCAGCTGGCTGTCATTCCTGGAGAGGAAGCCAGAGTAGTAATGAGCCTAGTCACACAAGCAATGCTGTGAAGAGGGGTTCTGCCACAATTGATTGTTCATTTCCAAGACCCATGCTACCAAGTCCAACCTTCTAACACAAGGAACAGGCAAATCATTCCCTTGCCTCTGTGAGGTAATGTGGAAAGACAGTCCATACAGTTTTATTTTCTAGTTCCATATTAGGGAGAAAGCTCCAAAATAATGATCAGCTTCCTGCTTCACAGAAGCCCAAGCTTTTGGGGCACACACACTCACCACTTTTAAACACCAGCATTTATATTTTTTCCCCCAACCTAAAAAGGAATCACCAGCCTTTTACTAAGGATCCAGTGAAAGTGAAGGGAGCCCTCAGGCCTTATGAAGAACAGGAAAAGTAGGCTTGGACCAGATCCCCTCTTAGGCCCCATGTTCCCCAGCCTGATCATCCAAAACATGAAAGAAAACTAAGTGCCTTGGGATGGATCCTGTTATTTATGCTTGCTGCACAGACAATAGTAGGAAAAAAAAAAAAAAAAAAGCTTTGTATTATTCTTCTTCCACATATGCTGGCTGCTGTTTACATACCCTGCCAATGCCTTAGCACTGGAGAGCTTTTTTGCAATATGCTGGGGGAAAGGGGAGGGAGGGGATGAGACATGCCAAAGAAAACATGTTTTTAAAGGCTTGGGTTTTTATACAGTAGAATGTTTTCTAGCAGATGCCTCTTGTTTTAATATATTAAAATTTTGCAAAGCCCTTTGAGCCACAGTCTCAGTACACCCATGGTCCTTTTCTTATATGAGGTAGAGGGTCTCAGGACACCTGCACACATCAAGCCCACGAAAGCCTGTGAGTGAACACAGGCCAAGAGTCATCCAACTCATGGGCCTCTCAGAGCTGACACTGGTGGGAACACCGACTGCTCCACACCAGCATGGAGGTCACACCAAGCCCATAGGAGTGGATCCAACTAAAGCCAGGAACAGAGGAGAGCCTGCTATTCTTCCAGTGTTCTAAGAGGAAAGTCATCCCACAGATTATGAACGCGTGCGATTTGTTCACCGGTACCAAGGAAAGGGACTTTTGCCAACCTACTTCCTTGGGTCCCCACATCCTTCAACTTCCATTCCGGGACCTGAGGACCCAAACGGTTCCTTTCACCTAGACCATACACTGAAGAACGCACACACACTTATTGCTCTGAATCCAACAGGTCTCTGATCACACTGCTGGCATCACAGGGTGAAGTGCCCCCACTAGGTGTGCACTAGGGAGGATTAGGAACATTCATGGCATCCTGCCTAGCAGCCTGGGCTTTCTGAAAGTCCCTCACTTCCTCTGGGGTACGCAAATACTGCTCTATTTCACTGTCAGAAATGTCCTCATCTCCTGTAACCGTGGAAATGGGAGGTGGGGGACAGATCCGCTTTGGGGGCTTCAACATGCAGGGAGGGAGAAGAGGAGTAGGACTAGGTGGTCGCTTTCCCTCTGGCAAACCTAAGAAACTACTCCCCACCTCCTCTTGTCCCTCTCCCTCTCCCTGCTGCTGCCGTTTCTTCTCTTGAGCCTCCAGCTCTGTTCCATCCCGAAAGGCCTTGCGGATCAGCATATGGCGGTGCTGAAGAAGGTCACCAATGTGCTTTACCACAGCGCGTTTGTCAAGTTTCAGAAACTGCAACCAGACCAGCTGCTCTGACATCTGCAGCAGCACAGTCAGGAGCTCCTGCAGGCGGGCAGAAGCAGGATAGGGCAGCTCCACGTTGGCCAATTTACAGAATCGGGTGAGGGAGCACGACAATCGATTTGAAGGTTGCAAGGACTGCCAAGCCAGGAAGGCAGCTGCAGTGATGACAGGCAAAGGGTGTCGCCCAGTCACCAGCCATGTCTCATCTGCCAGTTCCACCAACTGCAATGTCCGTGACAGCATCTTCTCTTTATCTTCCACGTATTTGGTGGGCACAGAGGCAGAGGCCTGGAACAGTTTGAAGCTGAAAGAATCAAAATGAGGGTCTGATCTCAATGACTATGGGAAGCTGCTTTATCAAAGTGAGAACAAAAAGAACCCACTCATGTGCAAGCTATTCTAGCTTCTTGGGGACACTGAAGCTGGCCAGGTAGGAAGATACAGGTGCTAAGACAAGACAGCGTGCTTATGGAGTGAAGAGCAGGAGAAGGCAGAAGACAGCTCACATTTCTGGAGCTGTTCCCCACCCCACATTCTTCTGAGAGCTTTTCAAATGTCCTCTTTCAATCTGCTTCTCACCCTACTGTGTGCATTTACAGTTGAAAGACATGCCCACAGTTACCCACTTAGGAAGTCATCAAACTTCAAGACTATCTGACACTGATAGTATTTGTTTTCTATTATAATTTGTCAGAAAAAAGAAAACACAATTACAAAAGGAAGGAAGGAAAGAAGGAATGGAGGAAGGACGGAAGGAAGGATAGCTAGATAGATGGATTAGTTCTCCCTTTCTATTCTTTAAATCTATCCAGGAGGTGTAGCAGTGGATAAAGTGTTGCACTCTCAAACATGAGGTCCTGAGTTCGATCCCTGGCAGCAAATGTACGAGAATGATGTCTGGTTCTTTCTCTCTCTCCTCCTATCTTTCTCATTAATAAATAAAACCTTTTTAAAAAATTAAAATATCCTTTGAACTCCATTCACAGGAGATCCTGTATAGTTTTAGTTACACAGGCCACCTGCAACATGAATGGTGGGACTTAGGAGCCTAACACTAAATCCAATACCATTAGACTGCTGTGAAAGCAAGCAGATTTGAAAATCTAGCATTTAGAAATGTAACATGGCAATAACCTTATTAGTAGTAGGCAAGAGAGAGAGAGAGAGAATATTTTCTTTTTCTCACCACCCTTTTAGATGATAGAAAGAAAGAACATAAGAAAGGAAGAGTGAGCCAAAAGTAAAAGAATTCGAGGGGCCAAGTGGTGGGGCATCTGGTAGAGCGCACACATTACAGAGCATGAGGACCCAGGTCCAAGGCCCTGGCTCCCACCTGCAGAGGGAAAGCTTCATGAGTGGTAAAGCAGGGCTGCAAGTCTTTCTCCCTCTCTTTTTCTCTCCCTCTTCACGATCAATTTCTAGCTTTATTCAAAGATAGATAGGCAGACAGACAGGTTAAAGGATTCAAGTTTAAGGGCCAATCCTATCCCAGTGTTTCCCTCCAGGCAAGTACCTGCTACAGTATGTCTTCACCAAATCTGCTAAGCAGAGAGATGGCACATCCAATCCCAGGAGCTTCACTATCTGCATGTAGGTGCCAGAAAACACATCCAAATCTGCATACAGCAGGGTGCAGATGGTTCCCATGGTAAGAGGCCAGTTGTGCTGCCGGCAGGTAATTAAGACACAGCAGCCAACCAACACTTCCTTCTTTTGCAGCCTGGCAGTACGGATGCCTGAGTGCCGGTATGCCTGCTGATAGTAGGCAACTGCTGTGTCCTCAAACGTTGATGGCAACTTCAAGACTCGGCAGAGGTCTCTTACTCGGCGGAGATCTAAGAAAAACCGAGGCAAGAGTTAGAGGGATCAAAGAAGCTACTGTGCAGCACCCAGCAATTTTTGCTACGCTGAACCTCAAAAAATAGATATACAGATGTGAGAGTTGGTGAAGTTTTAAAAGCATGAAGAAACTTGTGGACAGAAATAACATTTTAGCCCACAGTGTTTTTTTGTTGTTGTTGTTGTTTTGTGACTTAATAATTGCTTACAAGATATTTCCACACTGCATCCACCACAATTCTGTGCCCCCTTCCCCAAAAACCTCCCTATAATAGTTCTCACAAATTCTTAGCCCACTTTTTTTTTTTTTTTTTTTTGGGGGGGAGGTTTGATTCAGAGGTAAGCCAAAGTCTGAGTTGGGTCTCTAGTCTACTATTTCGAGCATACTCCTAAGCAAACCAAAACTTTATACCAAATTGTTACCTATGTTAGAAGCACTTCCACTTTTAATTTTTTAAATATTTATTTATTCCCTTTTGTTGTTCTTGTTGTTTTATTGTTGTAGTTATAATTGTTGTTGTTGTTATATAGGACAGAGAGAAATGGAGAAAGGAGGGGAAGACAGGGGGGAGAGAAAGACAGACACCTGCAGACCTGATTCACTGTCTGTGAAGTGACTCCCCTGCAGGTGGGGAGCCAAGGGCTTGTACCAGGATCCTTAAGCTGGTCCTTGCGCTTTTCGCCACGTGCACTTAACCCGCTGTGCTACCGCCCGACTCCCCACTTTTTATTTTTAAATGACAGCTGTCCTATATGCTACCTTACAAAGTAATACTGAAAACAGAACATTATAAGCAGGGTACCTAAAGCCAGAGTACTGGTAAAAGACCGATTCTTACCTCGTTGTTGGCTTCGACTAACTTGTTCGTTTTCCCCTGTGCTTCGGGAATATGTTACTTCTGTAAAAGAGCAGACAACAAATAATTTATTTAGCCTTTAGTCACCAAACCCTGCCCTCCCACCACACAAAGTCAGAAAGCAAGAAATTCAAATCCATCTGTAGCTGCTCCTTGTTTCACAGTAGATGCCCGTCTGTGTGCACTAAATGCCAATCCAACTTTCTGTGCTCACAAGCAAAGGCTGAATATTAGCAGCATAATCAATAAATCAGCTTCAAGTGTTCTCCCTGTATATTTAACACATGTAACTTTCCTAGCTGTACTTCTGAAAGACACTCTGATTAGAGAGGGACTTACAAAGACAAAAAGAAAGAAAATGAAAAAGAGGAGTGGGGGGAGAGACTTTTACCAAAGTTTGCTAAAATGTAAGCCAGAGCAATAGTATACACTCCCTCAGTAAAGAGCTGACCAAGCCAAACCACGAGATGACTCAGCTAGTTAAAATATACAGGACACAACTCAGCATGTAAGGAGACCTGGGCTCAGTGCTGGTGCACAACAGGAACTCCATGGATGATGGAGTTCTGCTTTGATCGCTCTCTTAATGATAATGATAATAATAATATTAAAAAATAAAGATGAGGGGCTGGGTGGTAGTGCAGTGGCTTAAGTGCATATGGCATAAAGTGCAAGGACCCCGTTCGAGCCCCCCAGCTCCCCACCTGCAAGGGAGTTGCTTCACAAGCGGTGAAGCAGGTCTGTGGTTGTCTTTCTCTCCCCCCTGTCTTCCCCTCCTCTCTCCATTTCCACCCTATCCAGCAACAACAATAGTAATAATAACGAGGGCAACAAAAATGGGAAAAAAAATGGCCTTCAGGAGCAGTGGATTTGTAATGCAGGTACTAAGCCCTAGCAATAATCCTGGAAATAAATAAATAAAATAAATATTGGGCACAGGGAGATCTCTTAGTAATATCCCTCATGACTGAGACCTTGAGTTCATTCCCAGTATCACAACTGGAAGAAAAGCAAAACAAAACAATACAAAAACAACCCCCCCCCACAATCCATTCACCAAATCCAGACTAGATAAACAAAATGAAACTCCTTTCTGTCTGTTTCATTTCCTTAATGTTTATTACCGCTACACTACGTGCCAGACACCCTGCTACGTGCAGGGATGGGGGGAACGATGGGAAGCGAGACACAAAGCTGATTTACAACTCCTGGACTCCCGGTGTCCACATTTACTTTACGTCTTTTCTTCCGTGTTTAAATGCCCGTGGGATAAGGAGAGATATGCAGGGACCGGGTGGTTGGAGCACCTCAATGAGCGCACACATTACAGCGTGCAAGGCCCCGGGTTCGAGCCCCTGGTCCCCACCTGCAGGGAGAAAGCTTCACAAGTGCTGAAGCAGGGCTGAAGGTGTCTCTCTCCCTCTCCTATCTCCCTCTCCGGCCTCAATTTCCTCTGTCCTAACAAAGAGATTGAAAAGAAAGAAAATGAAGGTAGTTTAGGAATTACCAGACGTACGTGGAAAAGAAAATGACTGAAAGCAAAACCCTGACACCAGTGTCTAGCGTTTTAAAAAATTGTGGGGGGCCAGGTGGTGGCGCACCTGGTGGAGCGCACCTGTTACTATGTAAAGGACCCGGGTTCGAGCCTCCGATGCCCATCTGGTGGGGGAAAACTTCGCTGAGTGGTGAAGCAGGGCTGCAAGTGTGTCTCTCTCCCTCTCTCCCTCTCCCTCCCCCTCCCCTCTCGATTTCTAGCAGTCTCTATTCAATAAATAAAGTAATAAAAAATTTTAAAGGTGAGATAAGCAGATAAGGGGAACCGGATGTTGCCCCCCGCCGCCCCCGGCTCTGGCGAGGTTACCGCGGAGGCTGCCCTCGTCGCTGAAGGTGGTGGTGAGGACGCCCTCGGTGAGCACGCAGCCGCAGTCGGCGCAGACCAGCTGACTCTGCGCGTAGTGCGAGTCCTCCACGAGCTCGCTGGAGCCACAGTCTGGGCAGCGGCCTCGGCCCGGCATCGCACTAGGCGCCTGGAAACCGTTCAATCCGCAATATCAAAGCAACTGTGCAGGAACAGGAAGTGGGTGGGGAACTGTCTAAAGTGTGCGCCTTCCTCTTCCGGCGGCGCGCGCGCCATCGCTTTGTGAGTACGCAGCTAACTCCCGCCTCCGGAAGTGGTGTATTTCGAGCCACTTCCAGGGCCGTTCTTCTGCAGACTCGGGTAGAACTGTAAACTAGGAGAAAAGTTCCCAGGCCTAGGATTTCAGGTCTCCGCTATAATTAGAGATGGGGAAGACTGGGAGTTGAATTGGGGTGAACTTTCTGCTTACATGGAAACGCATAACAGACGGGGTTTGATAGCATAATGGTTATGCAAACTGACTTTGATAGCATAATGGTTATGCAAACAGACTTTCATGCCTGAGGCTCCAAGGTCCCATATTCAATCCCTCGTACAACCATAAAGCAGAGTTGATTAGTACTCTGGTTTAAAAACAAAGGGGGTGTGAGTGGGGAACGTATAACTGACTAGAAATCCCCTAACAACTATATTTTCTACCACTGAACCACCTACGCACGACTACAACTATATTTTCTAAGAATCTCAAATTATTTTTTTAAAGATTTTTATTTATTTACTTATTTTCCCTTTTGTTGCCCTTGTTTTATTGTTGTAATTATTGTTATTGTTGTCGTTATTGATGTCGTCGTTGTTGGATAGAACAGAAAGAAATGGAGAGAGGAGGGAAGACAGAGAGGGCAAGAGAAAGACACCTGCAGACCTGCTTCACTGTGAAGTGACTCCCCTGAAGGTGGGGAGCCAGGGGCTTGAACCGGGACCCTTCCACAGGTCCTTGTGTTTTGCGCCACGTGCGCTTAACCCGCTGCGCTACTGCCCAGCTCCCAGAATCTCAAATTCTTAATTTCTCTCTGGTAACCCCTGTTGATTTTGCCCATAGGACAAAGTCTGTATCTAAATGGAGAGTAATGTAATGAGGGTAGGGGAGTTGAATTGGGGTGAAATTTCTGCCTACATGGAAACACATGACAGAAGGGATTTGATACCATAATGGTTATGCAAACAGACTATCATGCCTGAGGCTCTAAGGTTCTTGGTTCAGTACCACCCATTTCCCTCTAAATTTGTCTCTATTTTTTTATTGTTGTTGTTGCTATATGTAGTTGTTGTTGCTATATCGTTGTTGTTGCTATATGTCGTTGTTGTTGGATAGGACAGAGAAATGGAGAGAGGAGGGGAAGACAGAGAAGCCGAGAGAAAGACAGACACCTGCAGACCTGCTTCACCGCACGTGAAGTGACTCCCCTGCAGGCGGGGAGCCAGGGGCTCGAACCGAGATCCTTCCACTGGTCCTTGTGTTTTGCACCACGTGTGCTTAATCTGCTGTGCTGCCGCCCAACTCCCTCCATTTTTTTGAATAAAGGAAAGAAAAAGAAAGAAGGAAGGATGAAAAGAAAGAGGGAGGAAAGAAGGGAGGGAGGAAGGATTAAAGGAAGGAAGGGGGGGAAGCATAGTCATAATTCAGGTATAAGGAGAGAACTCCCTCTGTGCCAAATGAGACTGAGCTCCCTTGACCATAACAGAAAATAAAGACAATTTCTGGAAGAAAAACAAAAAAACTACATTTTCTCTGTTTTTTTTTTTTTTGCTTAAAAAGTCATTGTCCTCTAGTGTAAATTGGAAAGAAGTGCTGTGCTGTGCTGTGCTGTGCTGTGCTGTGCTGTGCTGTGCAAGAATCCTTCATTCAGCAGAAGCCTCTATGACTCACAAGTTCCTCTCCTCTGCTCATGGCTCTTCCATAACCCTCCACTCTCTTGCTACTGCAGAAAAGAATTTCCTGAACCTTGGACTTCTGTGGGTGGACAGAATGCTGCTGTATTGACTGGGCATTAGTGGGCCCACAAATGCAAAGCATTCAAATTTTTATTTTTCTCATTTTCAAACTAGAATCATGTGTGTCTGTTAATGGAATTTACTGGAGGGTTGACAGCCTTATATAAATACAACATAGGGAGTTAGGCGGTAGCACAGTGGGTTAAGCACACGTGGCACGAAGCGCAAGGACAGGCATAGGAATCCGGTTCCAGCCCCTGGCTCCCCACCTGCAGGGGAGTCCCTTCACAGGCAGTGAAGCAGGTCTGAAGGTGTTTATCTTTCTCTCACCCTCTCTGTCTCCCCCTCCTTTCTCCATTTCTCTGTCCTAACAATGACGACATCAATAACAACAACAACAATAACTACAACAACAATAAAAAAGGCAACAAGTTAAAATAAATATACAAAATTATAAATAAATAAATACAACATAAATGAAAATATATTTGTGAAATGGGAATAGTAAAGAGATTCTCTTCACAATTCAAGGAAAAGAACTGTTTAAAAATCAACTTACCAAGGTTGGGGAGATAGCATGTTTATGCACAAGACTCATGCCTGAGCCTCCAATGTCTGAGGTTCAGATCTAAGCACCACCATAAACCAGAGCTGAGCAATACTTTAAAAGAGGGGGGGGGGGGAAAGAGCCAGGCGGCACACACCCAGTAGAACACACACATTACAGTGCCCAAGGGCCTGGGTTCAAGCTCCTGATTCCCACCTGCAGTGTGTGTGTGTGGGGGGGAATCTTCATGAGCAGTGCCTCTCTCCACCCCCACCCCCCACCCCACCCCCGTCTCTGGAACCTCTTGATTTCTCTCTGTCTATCCAATAATTAAGCAAACAAATAATAAAAAGAGAGTTCTTTAAAAAACAAGAACAACCAAGCCAAGCAAAAATAAAGACATCAGAATATTGCCCAAGCTCAATTTCTCTCCTACTCATATTCATACCTAAGAATACCACTCCCCTCAGCCCCCAAGGACTGCTCTTTCAATGAGAACTACTTTTCCCTTTAAGGAAAATTTTGCCCACTACTAGAGGGCTTAACCACGCTGGAGAATACAATTTTCTTTCATTTGAATTACTCACTAGAGCCCACAGTACAAGTGGGCTCAACACCTGAGCCTTGATGACAGCTGGTACTTCAAGTCCCCTCTCTAGATTTCCTCCATAGTGTGAGGTATATGTGGAAGATTTATTTCTGGTTGTCTAGCAGATAGATAGATAGATAGATAGTATTTGTTAGTGAGAGACTGAGGGAGGAGAATGGCAGCAAACAAGAGCATCATTCTGTCACATGTAGTGCTGGATATTGAACCTGGGACCTCTTGCTTGAGAGGTCAACACTTTAGCCACTACACCACCTCCTAGACTGCACCAGCAGATAGATACCGAGGCACAATTGCATTCTCTCATACAAATACTTCCATCTCTGAGACTTCCATTTATATTAGCTTTAGACTGGGAAGGGAAAATGTGTTCCTGAAAGCAACATAATTGCATTGTCAGTACTTCTTTATATTGTCATATAGAACAACATCAGACTAAGCTCAGTTTTGTGCAGATTTTGAACCTACCTGCATTTATAAAAAAAAAAAAAATTAGGTTCCACTAAGAGATCATCTACCCATGAAAAAAAACTTGAAGGAGTCGGGCGGCAGCGCAGCGGGTTAAGCACATGTGGCGCAAAGTGCAAGGATGGGCATAAGGATCCCAGTTTGAGCCCCCGGCTCCCCACCTGCAAGGAAGTCTCTTCACAAGCGGTGAAGCAGATCTGTAGGTGTCTATCTATCTTTTTTTTTAAGTGTTTTTTATTTTATTTATTAATGAGATAGGAGGAGGTATAGAGAACTAGAGATCACTCTAGCACATGTGTTGCCAGGAATTGAACTCAGGACCTCATGTTTAAGAATCCAGTGTTTTATCCACTGCACCACTTCCCAGACCACTCTCTCCCCCTTTCTGTCTTCCCCTCCTCTCTCCATTTCTCTATCCTATCCAACAACAATGACATCATTAACAACAACAATAATAACTACAACAATAAAACAAGGGCAACAAAAGAGAATAAATAAAATATTTTTTTTAAAAAGAAACTTTGAAATTCTGCTTTCCACAACTCTACTCATAGTAAAGTGGGAGAATGACTTTGCCTCCTACAATTAGCAAGAATAAGTGAGTAAAAGAGTAAATCTCTTTTCTAGTCAAGGATCTGATACTATAGGAAAGCTTGACCCAACAGCTTTGGAGGTTACACAGTGGATAAATTGTTGTAACTTCAAGCATGAGGCTCTTGAGTTCGATCTCTGGTCGTGCCTGTGCAGGAGTGATACTCTCGTTCTCTCTTCATCTTTCAAATCAATCAATCAATCAATCAATCAATCAGAGGGAGAGAAGGGGAAAAGGGAAGGGGAGGGCAGAGAAGAGGGGGGGAAGAGGAAGAAAAAGAGACTGAGGAGAAGAGGAAAGGGAACATAGACTAACCTTTCGCTTTAACAGTCTGGAAGGTAGTTAGGACCCCAGCCAGCAGGTGGCGCACTATGCTAAGACAGTCACTTCTGGGTGTTTCTATTTGGTGAAAAATTAACTTCTGTTTGGAGTATGGCACCTAAGTAAGAATATCTGGGTGGAGGGTGAGGGTGGATGTTTAGCTTCATCATCCCGGGGGGGGGGGGTTGGGGAATGGGACACAGACATTTGGTGATGGAAGTGGTGTTAATATACACTCCTATTAACTTATAGTCTCACAAACCACTATTAAATTTATATGAGAGGGGAAAAATGGATTGAATGTCTCAAAATTTTTGATGCATAGACCATAGCTCTGAGTATATGTTCCTTCAATCTAAGCACTTCAAATTGACAGTCAGATTGAATTTTAACAGTGGGCTCCAATTGTTAATACATTTCTAATAATGATTGGTTCTTTGAAATATTAAATATCCTAAAAGCTTTGACCAGGGAGAACAGAAGCAGTTGGTAGTGTTCCTTTATAAGATACAAATATAGGACCTAGTGGAGGTGTATTGTTATATGGAAAACTGGGAAATGTTATGCATGTACAAACTATTGTATTTACTGTCAAATGTAAAACATTAATTCCCCGATAAAGAAACTTAAATAAAAGATACAGATATATGTAAATAGCATAAAAGGACATAAATTATGATGCGGCATTGTATGCCACAGCAAATCCTAACAATGGGATTTGCAAAATGAACCCAATTGCCAAATAATTTCGGTATAGCCTTCTTAAACCCCAAGACACCAGGAACCTTCCCCTTTCTCTATAAAGCCCATATTTCTCCCAGTCCTGAAACCTCTATGGTGGGGCTCACTTTCCTGCATGCTTCTCCCAATACATACCACCTGATACTGCACCTGCTGATCCTAACCCAATCAATGCAACCCGTACCACCTCAGCATGTTTCACTTCGGGCTGCTTCCAGAGATGTCAGGCATGGAATGTCAGCTCTTCAGCTTCATTACTCTGGTGAGACCTTTTCTAGCTCATAGGAATCTACACTTCTCTTAAATTTTTTAATATTTATTTCCTTTTGTTGCCCTTGTTTTATTATTGTAGTTATTATTGTTGTTAATGATGTTGTCGTTGCTGAATAGGACAGAGAGAAATGGAGAGCAGAGGGGGAGACGGAGAGGGGGAGAGAAAAACAGATACCTGCAGACCTGCTTCTCTGCTTGTGAAGTGACTCCCCTGCAGGTGAGGAGCCAGGGGCTCGAACTGGGATCCTTATGCTGGTCCTTGCACTTTGTGCCACCTGTGCTTAACCCACTGCACTTCCTTCTGCCCGACTCCCAACTACACTTCTTAACAAACCTCAAAATCTAGATATAGACCAGGGCCTATGAGATAGGGCATAGGTACATGCATTCATAAGTTAGGGGGAAACATATACCTTAAAGCCAAAATGCACAATAGTTTACAGTGATTCAATAAATGTAGCCAGCAAGCAGGCAGAACTAAAAGGACACCATAGAGTACCTAATGAAATAGTTTCTACTTAGACTGAGATATCCTATTCACCTAACTCCTATTCTATGTCCCTCAATTACTCCAAAGCTAAATTTGTCATACAAAATAAAGACTACAAAAGCTGAATAAGGGCAAGAGACTGGCACACTTTAATGATGACTCGTTAGTCACTATCACGCCATCCCATCACCTGTGACCCTGGTCAGGGAGCCCTGGGGTTCCCACATAGACTTGCTGGGCCTAGATCTCTAGTGGATCCATATCCATCTCACCACTGTCACTAGTCATCTCCATCAGGAACAGCATAATGAACACTTTTGTGAGCCCATATAGAACCTTGCCCTCAATGTGGATAAACAAGGGTAGGGAATGTTCCATTCTTCAAAGGGAGGTAGGATAACATACTCTACCTATCACCCGAGGATGATGGGGCCTGAAATTAGTGCAGCCTGGAATGTTCCTAGCCATGACCACAGAATGCCAGATCAGATCTACAGGGATGCAGAAGTTTCATAGGCTCCTGTGATGAATACGGGCCTCAGATCAAATCTATGGGGTTTACAGTTAACAATATTTGGGAACTGCTCTCTTCCCGGATGCAGCTTTCTAATCCTTTTTTTCCAACTATGACACCATCTCCCTAGACCATAACTTAGGTCACCTGCATGTTAGATGTCAAGCTCAGACAAAAACTAGTAAGGTCAAGGGCTCCTTGGAATATACCTAAAATAGATCTACTAGCTTTTTCCAAAATGTAGACCCCAAATCTTCATCTGAAATATTCTTGTCTTTAGGTTCATGATTAGTCATCAATTTGTTCTGCTTTATATCTTAACTCCTTTTCAGCCACCAAGTTCCAGACGCAATCATGATGCCAACCTGACTTCCCTGGGCAGACGAACCCAACAAGGTGTCCTGGAGACCCACTTTCCCAGATCCCTACCATAGTAGGGAAAGAGAAAGACAGGCTTGGAGTATGGATGGACCTGTCAATGCCCATGTTCAGCATGTAAGCAATTACAGAGGCCAGACCTTCCACCTTCTGAACCCCATAATGATCCTGGGCCCATACTCCCAGAGGGACAAAGAATAGGAAAACTTTTTTTTTTAAATAATTTATTTCTTTATTGGGGAACTAATGCTTTACATTCAACAGTAAATACAATAGTTTGTACATGCATAACATTCCCCAGATTCCCATTTAACAATACAACCCCCACTATGCCATTCATCATCTTTCATGGACCTGTATTCTCCCCACCCACCCACCCACCCCAGAGTCTTTTACTTTGGTGTAATACTCCAATTCCATTTCAGGTTCGACTTGTGTTTTCTTTTCTAATCTTGTTTTTCAACTTCAGCATGAGAGTGAGATCATCCCATATTCATCCTTCTGTTTCTCACTTATTTCACTCAACATGATTTTTTCAAGGTCCATCCAAGATCGGCTGAAAAGGGTGAAGTCACCATTTTTTACAGCTGAGTAGTAGAATAGGAAAACTTTTAAGGGAGGGGATTGGATATGGAGTTCTGGTGGTGGGAATCATATGGAACTGTACCCTTTATTCTATGGTCTTGTCAATACTTCCATTTTATAAATAAATAATAAATAAAAACCAAAAAAAGTCAGATTGAATTAATTAAATAACAAAAAAAATTAACTGTGAGAAATTTATTTACCTTCCTTCAGGCAATCAGAACAGTCTGCTTATCCTCTGTGCCCTCCTTGCTGCTACAAATGTCTCTAGGCATTACCCTCATTCAGTAATCTCAATGATTTGATATGCTCAACCCACACTCCTCAAATCCTTCTCCCTCCCGGATCCCCACTCCCACATCTTGTGAAGCAGAAACCAAGACTCCTCTTTCTACCTTGATGGTATTTACTGCCAGGCTTTCAGAGTGTTGAATGCCCAGAATGGGTCTGGTTACAGCAGAAAAATACTGGGACAAGGGGAGGTATCAAGGACCTAATCCTCTCAGTCATGTAAAAGTCCAGAAAGGAGATGCAACAAGGAAGGAATCAGTGGTGTGGAAGGAAGTCCTTCAGTTCTCCCTTCCTTAGATGTATGAGTTCTAGGGAGGTGTTTGCTTCTCTGACTTTCCCACTGACTGCAAGTTTCTGGAATAATCTGCCTTTCTCCATTCTGCATCAGGAAGCATACCCACCCCCACCCACCTGTTGTGAGAGCTAACACTATGAATACCTCTCCTGGGTGTGCCCGAGAGAAGCCACAGATAGATCAAATTTCTCAGAGGCAACTCATTCTTTTCTAGAGCAAACAACCAGGTAGGTTGGGTGCTCTCAGGCCCTTCCCATGACCTCCCTGGCCAGCTGCTCCTGGCTGAGTTGACTGCAAGCCTGCGACTCTACACTAGTTTCACTCTGAATCCCAAGAAGACTCCTGACAGAGCCTTTCTGACTCTCCCAGTCTTCCCTACACTCCGGACACTACCACCAACAAGAGGAGGTAGTTGAGAGTACAAGCACTGCCCAGACTTCCTAAATACTGGTGTTAACTAACATACTTCATTTATATAGCAGGCCTTCCAGTGATGTCATTACATTTAGCAGGTCCACATATGTAGTTTCATTTTGCTCCCTTTTTATTTAATTTATTTTCGATAGAGACAGAGAGAAATTGGAGGGGAAGGGGAGAGGGGCCTGGGCGGTGGTGCACAGTGTTAAGTGCACATAATACAAAGCATAAGAACCCAGCGCAAGAATCCCAGTTCAAGCCCCTGGGTCCCCACTTGCAGGGGGGTTGCTACACAAGTGGTGAAGCAAGTCTGCAGATGTCTATCTTACACTCTCCCTCTCTATCTTCCCCTCCCCTTTCAATTTCTCACTGTCCTCTTCAAAAAAACAAAAAATGGCCACAGGAGCAGTGGATTTGTAGTGTAGGCACCGAGCCTAATCATAACCCTAGAGGGGGAAAAAAAAGAGAGAGAAAGAGAGAGAGGGAAGGGGAGATAGAGAACTGCGGGCTTGGCCGTGGCACATCCAGTTAAACACACATAGTGTGAAGCACCAAGATCCAGGTTCAAGCCCCTGGCTCCCCACCTATAGGGGGTATGCTTTACAGGTGGTGAAGCAGGTCTGCAGGTATCTATCTTTCTCTCTCCCTCTCTATATCCTTTTCCTCTCTCAATTTCTCTCTGTCCTATCCAATAAAATGTAAAAAAAAAAAAAAAAACCCTGTAGGAGAGAGAGGGAGAGGGAGAGAGAGAGAGAACTGTAGCACGTGGGGACTAGGGGCTTGAACCTAGGTTCTTGTGTATGCTCAACCAGGTGCACCACCATCTGCTCCCTTCTTTTTTTTTTTAAAAAAAAAAATAAAGATCTGGGAGGTGACACAGTGGATAAAACATTGAACTCTCAACCATGAAGTTTCAAATTTAATCCTGACAGCATCTGTGCCAGAGTGATGCTCTGGTTCTTTTTCTTTTTCTCTTCCTCCTATTTATCTCAGTGCTATATGAAAAATTTAAAGCATATTTTATTTATTTCAATGAGAGAGAGACCAGAGCACTGCTCAGCTGATTTATGGTGGTACTAGGGATTGAACCTGAAATTCAGAGCTTCAGATATGAAAGTTTTTGCTTAACCATTATGCTATCTTCCCATCCTTAAATAAAATTTTCATTCTTTTTTTTTTTTTTTAACCACAGCACTGCTCAGCTCTGGCTTATGCTAGTGCAGGGGATTCAACCTGGGACTTCAGAACCTCAGGCATGAGAGTCTGTTTGCATAACCATTATGCTATCTACCTCCTGTTCAATTGTTCATTCTTATTTGTGATTAAGAGTGGGTTACAAGATTATACTACAGTTACTACAAGGTAACTGTACCCACCACCAAATTTTTGTGTGCTCACCCTTCCACCACCCAAAGATAACCACCATAATTCTCAAAAAAAACTTAGAAACAGTTTGTTTGCTTCTTCTCCTTCTTTTTCCAAGTTCACATATAAGTGAAACCATCTGGTAATTGTCTTTAATCTCTTGTTTTGCTAAGTATCATTTCCAGTTCCATCCATTTTGTCCCTAGGACACAGTATCTTTTGATTGCAAAGTAGTATTCTATTGAATGTATATCCCATAACTTATTTTATTTACCATAGCTCTGTGGTTGGGGGGGGATTGAACCTGGAACTTTGGAACCTCACACTTGAGAGTCTCTTTGCATAACCATTATGCCATCTACCTACACCTTCCCATAACTTCATCTGTTGGTAAACATTAATTAATTAATTTTATTTTACCAGAGCAATGATCAGCTCTGGTTTATGGTGGAGGGGGGGAATTGAACCTGGGACTGGGACTTTGGAGCCTCCAGCATGAGAGTCTCTTTGCAAACCATTATGGTATCTAGCCCCCACCCCTGATGAACATTTAGACTGCTTCCACTCTTTGGTTATCTTGAATAATGCAGCTATGATTATATGGGTGCATATGAACCTTTGGATCAGTGTTTGTATCTTTTGAATAAATTCCTAAGAGTGGCATTGTTGGATTATGAGGCAATTCCATTTTTACCTAAATAATATATTTGAGAGAGAGAGAGAGTGTGCACCACAGCACTGAAGTTTCCTTCAGTGCAATGAAGATCAAGGATCAGGTTCAAACCTGGATCATAATTCATTTTGTTTCTTTTTTTCCCTTTATTGGGTGAAATTAATGGTTTATAGTCAACAGTAAAATATAGTAGTTTGTACATGTTAAGATTCTCAGTTTTTCACATAACATTTTAACCCCCCACCTAGGTCCTCCTCTGCCATGTTCCATGGCCTGAACATTACCCACCCCACCCCCATGCCAGAGACCTTTACTTTGGTGCAATACACCACTCATTCTATTTCTTAATAATTTTTAGGTTTTTTTTTTTTTTTTACCAGAGAACTGCTCAGCTCTGCCTTATGGTGGTGCTGAGAACCTTTGGTGCCTCAGACCTGAAAATCTTTTGGCATAACCACTTCGTTTTCTCCCTAGCCCTCTTGATAATGTTGATGAGAGCAAAAATGTAAAAAACCCCAGCCTGCAGTGACGTATATGACGTTACTCAAGGGCCTGGTTTCGTTATGTGTTATTTCAATGTCTGTTTCCATGAACCTGGTGATGACTAGGTTAAAAGTGAGAACTGACTGCATTCCCCTTCCCCTTTTACATTCTTTATGCTGCTTCCCCAAGCTCACTTCCCCTTTCTTGGGCTATGGACTGATATATTCAATTGTTTTGTTTTTTAATTCTTCAGAACAAAACCTTCTTATGACTCCCAAGAAGGTGGGCGGAGGCGCCATTCCTGACATAGATTAAGCACATGAATGTCAGTCAGCTTGCTAGAACTCCCGACTCTAGGAGGCTGTGGTTTATCTAATCTTCTCTTAAGAGTAGGGTGTGGTGGGGTTTGAGCTCTATCATCTTCTCTCCTTGTTCCAATCCTTCCTGAATTAGAACACTATCTCCTTGGCCCACAAAGTGATCCTAGACTATGGGTTGGCCAACATTTCTGTAAAAGGCCATACGTCCCTGTTACAGTTACTCAAGTCTGCTGCTACAGTGTAAGAACTGCCAGACAGCTAAGTAAACAAATGGGCGTGGCTATATTCCAAACCTGTGGGCACTAAAATTGAATTCTCAGGCTGGTGGAATAGCTCACCAAGTACAGTACCTGCTTTGTCATGTGCTTGGCCTAGATTCTAGACCCAGA
Source organism: Erinaceus europaeus (assembly GCF_950295315.1). Taxonomy (NCBI): domain Eukaryota; kingdom Metazoa; phylum Chordata; class Mammalia; order Eulipotyphla; family Erinaceidae; genus Erinaceus; species Erinaceus europaeus. Next base: position 66,373,844 of record NC_080163.1, on the reverse strand, counting down.
ACAAGAAAGTGTTAGGGCACTAAAGGCAAATCTGGTGCTGTGGTGTCTCTCCCTCTTTCGATCTGAATGAAAAAAGTGTTCCAGGAGCAGTGTTCACATGAGGCCCCAGTTCCAAAAGGGGGGGGAAGAACTAGGGTGAGAGCAGTATGCAAATGACTTTCATGTCTGAGACTCTGAGGTCCCAGGTTCAACCCCCATCACCACCATAAGTAAACTGAGCAATTCTCTAGTTTCTGTCTCTATTTCTATCATTAAAAATAATTAAAAAGAATAATGGAATTTAATTTAATTTAATTTCCATGAACCATAAATTTAAAAAATTCATTGTATTCATTAAAAATGTAAAAGTAGGGATGAGGACACCACACAGTTTGTTAAAACCATCAACTTGGGAGTCGGGTGGTTAAGCGCATGTGGCGACAGCACAAGGACCGGTGTAAGGATCCTGGTTCCAGCCCCAGGCTTCCCACCTGCAGGGGAGTCACTTCACAAGCAGTGAAGCAGGTCTGCAGGTGTCTGTCTTTCTTCCTCCCTCTGTCTTCCCCTCCTCTCTCCATTTCTCTCTGTCCTATCCAACAACGATGTCATCAATAGCAACAACAATAATAACTACAACAATAAAAAACAAGGGCAACAAAAGGGAGTAAATAATAACTACAACAATAAAAAACAAGGGCAACAAAAGGGAGTAAACAAGGGCAACAAAAGGGAGTTTTTTAAAACTTAAAAAAAAACCAACAAACCATCAACTTAAAGTTCAGAAATAAAGTATCTCCTCCCTTTTCAGATGCCAGGGCCTGAGGAACATGGACTATGGTTTTGAGCCAGGTAGCTTATCTTCTTATCAGGGAAGGCTCAGAAACTGAGAGATGAGCACAGAAGAAATTTATTGTGCCACCCTCAACAATACCTTCTACTCAGAAACAATAGAACTCTGTTGATAGAACCAGGCCTGCTCCCAGTTTTCTGATGGTACTGAACCCAGTCTAGATTCAAATCATGCCCCTCCACACACACACCATGAAGATTTCTCTTTTGTAAAATAAATGGTAATGAGAAGAGAAAAATCAAAGATAGTACATATGTTCAGCTAAAGACACCCACTACCAAGCAAAAAGTACTCTGGGGGCAGAAAACCCTAGTGCTATTTATGTGGTTAAAAACTTCCCTGCAGGTGCAAGGATGTGTCATAGGCCCATTTTGTTTGCTGGTTTGTTTTGTTCATTGTTTTTGTTTTTTAATCCAAAGCGCTGCTCAGCACTGGCTTATGGTGGTGCCAGCAATTGAACCTAGCTGTTGAATCAGGCTGTTGCATTACCACTGGTGCTATCTGCTCAGCTCTGCAAGGGTGTCACCAGGAAGAAATCAGAAATGTTCCACCTCCTGCAGAAGGGCATTAGGCATCGAGGCAGTAGCAGGAATCCCAGTGAGACAGAAAAACACTACCAATCTCCAGAGAGGTTTTTCAAGAAGACAGAAGAAGTTTGCATTGTACCCATACAAAACAACAGACACAGCTCTTTGAAAGGTAGAACCACTTTATTTAGTGTTGTAGGAGATCTTAGGTTACCTCTTAAAAGCAAAACCAAAGAAATTCAGAGTTCCCAAAGTAACAAAATAAGAAATAAGTTTACAATCCAAAACAAAACCAACAACAACAAAATAACTGCTGAGCAATCCTTCAACTGTGAGGAGAAAGAGGTCAAGTTAGGCGCTCACATAACAGATGTTGAAACACCAAAGTTTTAGGTTGGTGTGGACACTGGCTTAAGTTCTCCACCCCAGGCAATCAATTACCCTTTCAGTCCTGAAGGATAATAAATAATATTGTTAAGTAAGAAGGCAGGGGTTAGGGGGAGCCTGACTGGGAGAAAGGGCCCATAGAGGAAACGTCTTGTATAATGTAGCATTAAAAGCTGCTGGTCTTCAATACAGCATGTGTCTAAGCATTGTGGCTTAGCCAGGATGTGCCCTTTTAAGTTCCTGCTATTGGCAACACTGGAAACCACATGTGGGTAGCTCACTTATGTGGGCACATGTAAGCACAGGCACAGACACCTCTCCATTCAGGTTTAATGGCTGCCCAGCCTTGATAAAGGATAGACTTTGTGCTTTCCCGTATGCTGTCATCCTAATGAGGCTGACATGCAGAAGAAATATAAGGGGAGAGAAGGAGATCTGTCAGAGACCAAGGAACGAGATGATATGAAGCAACTAATCAAAGGCTTAATCCCCCCCCCCCCCGCAAATAATCTCCAGTTGCAATTCATTTCAAGGTGTTCACTAGTAAATTGAATGGTCCCTTAGTAGCAAGTATTTTTTTCTGGAGGCCATCCATCAGGCAAGACAAAAAAAAAAAAAAGAAAAAAAGGGCTACTCCAGCTTCTCCCAAACACAGCCTCTTCCCAGGGGCTACCAGTTAAGTTCAAGTGCACAGCAATAAGTGGCAAATCCCAGGTCTCCTAGTGCAGGTGGGTGCATGCCCTCAGACATGCACCACTTAGTGTGGGCCTAGCACCCAAGTCCCCAGCCTCTGTTAATGACCCAAGTAGCTTAAAGCTTTTCTTTGGTGTTTTGGATTACTCCCCAAAGTGGGGTCCTCAGGAATGCTTTTAAAGTAATGACCTCCAGGTTATCTATTTGGTGAGGTTCAGGAATGCTCTAAGACTGATTTTTTTTTTCCTTCTTTTCCCAACAGTGATAGAAGCCAGACACCCTGGAAGTAAATGGTCCTTCATTCTCTAGAGTTCCCAAGTGACATTTCAGAGCATGGGAATGGAGCACACCCATCTAGTCATCGCTCTCAAACACTGACCCTCTCAAATACTGACCAAGTTACATGTCCAAGGTCCTAGCAGCTGCTTATCTACAAACCAGTTACTCCCACAAACAAAGCACGTCTCCACACCAGCTCTTCAAAGGAGAAACCATTCAAAGCACATTGCCCCCAGTACACTTGGGTTATCACAGTCAAAATACACTTATGTCAAGTAAAAAAAATATTACAGAACAAATATATACATGTACATCTTCAGAGTTCAAGTGAGCATACAGTTCTTTATAGGTATGTAAATAAATTTCATAGCACTACAAAAATAGAAGTCATCTGAGAAGTTTAAAGTGGCCCGCAGTACAGCAGAATATTAAATAAAATAGTTTTAGTGAATTAAAAGCAAATTAGGTGAGTTAAGATATCATCTTTCAAATTAAAGTGCTCTTGTATAATTAATGTTGCAACCAACACTATCCAGAAAAGGGATTGCACTGACAACAATCTTCCCATTTAATTTTAACATGTTGAGAACAAACACAGATGAGATTTCCAACAAGAACTGCTATTTCTCTCAGCCCCTGTCCACCCTATTGGCCTGTGCTATTCTTACCCCTGGAGAGATGTCAAGATTAGATGAGATTCTGTCACACACAGGAGAAATAAATGAGCAATGTAAAAATATTCTAGATCAACTATTAAGACACGAACATTAAAGTAACTGGAATGAATTGGAACTGGTACTAGAAGTCATGAAGGAGGCAAGTATCCTAGTTAAAAAAAATGTGTATCATCTCAACTTTAAAAAAGACAGTGAATCCAAAAAATAGGTATCATTTTTCTCTTCTCAATTTTCTAACAAGGGAGTAAAATCTGGCAGTGCTGCCACAGAAATCAGGGAGTCAAGTAAAGGCATGGGGAGAAGGCCAAAGTAACCCCACTGAAGTTACTTCATACTTGGTAGAGAGTCATGTTAGTGAGAGCCTGAGTCACTCAAGCCCCTAAGCAAGGTACAGTTGAGAACCCTGCCACCACAAGAGGAATTTTGACCTGTACCACCTAAATAGAGTGCAAAGTGATTCAAATTCCTGTTACACTTTCCACAGCTCTATACATGGCTACAAGGCTCACTACAGAGCACACTATAAGGCTGCATAGTTGTGGGAACAGATGTTTAGGAAAGGGAGTTCGTTCCAGCTATCAAAGACAAACTCAGTAGCTTTCTCGAAACTCCTTTGCTCCAGTGGAAGCAACAAGATGGAATCCAAGATGCCCAGTCGGTTTACATGGTATCAAAACTGAGCCTCTGCAGCCACAAAGATTTGGATGAATTACTAAAAAGTTAAGATCATATGTGTGATACAGCACCAGTTGGGTGGCCCTTCTCATTTCCCCCCAAATGTGAATGACCTTGGGGGAGGGGGCTATCATATCTTAACATCTCAATATCAAAGCAAGAAAGCCCCAATATTAAAGTTCTTCTATGCTTCCAGTGCCATCTGAATCTCTGAACCAAGATCAGATCCTATAGTCTGGTCTCTGTGTCAGAGAATTAAATATTTACAACACAGTCAAAGGCACAGTGGAGTTTACAAATATAACCCTGGGAATGTACAGTAAAAGATTCATTGTAATAATTAACCTGGCTTCCGTAGGTAGAACTGACTCTCTCCAGATAACATGCAAGGGAGACGGTGATTTGGAGCCAGTTATCAGGCATATGGAGTCCTTGACTTTAGGAGCTGGTGGAAACAAAATCACAAAGACATCTCAGTGTCCTGTGCTGGCAGTTCACATTTTTCCTGCTTTTTTGCCAACCTGTGCTGGGACTCGGAGGATGTTGGGGGTTTCTTCCATAACTCTGACTAGTAGGTTGTCAATGTAGTCTTCCAGCTCACGAACTTGAAACTCTTTCTTGCTTATTGTTTCCTTCTGTTTCAGGACCAGCTGGATCAGCTCATCATGGGTGAGTTGTGCATAAGCAAAAGCAGGGTCCGAGGGGTTGTATTTCTTTGGAGAACAAGAAGAGAGAAGGAGAGAGAGAGAAAAAAAAAGGCAAAGTTAGCACAGGAATCAAATATATTTAAAAAAAATATATATATATATATATATTGATAGGACAGAGAAAAATTGAGAGGGATGGTGAAGATAAGAGAGAAAGAGACCTGCACCAATGCTTTATAGCATGTGAAGCTTCCTCCCTGCAAGAGGGGACCAGAAGCTTGAATCTGGACCTTGCATATGGAACATGTGTGCTCATCTGGGTGTACAACCACCCAGCCCACAAAATCAAATATGTGTTTTTAAATATTTATTTATTCTCTTTTGTTGTCCTTGTTTTATTCTTGTAGTTATTATTGTTGTCATCATTGTTGGATAGGACAGAGAGAAATAGAGAGAGGAGGGGAAGACAGAGATGAGGAGAGAAAGATAGTCACCTGCAGACCTGCTTCATCGCTTGTGAAGCGACTCCCCTGCAGGTGGGGAGCCAGGGGCTCAAACCGGGATCCTTACGCCAGTCCTTGTGCTTTGCACCACCTGTGCTTAACCCGCTGCGCTACCACCCAACTCCCAGAATCAAGTATTTTTTAAAGAAGGAATTCAATAGCCAGGGGGAGTGGCACAGTGGATAAGGTGTTGGGCTCATAGGCAAGCAAGTCCTGAATTCAGTTTCCAGTCTGGCCACGGTGATACTCTGGTTCGCTCACCTTCTCTCTTTCATAATAAATATATATTTTTTTCCTTTCTTTTTCTTACTAGAGCACCACTCAGTTCTGGACTATAATGGTGCTGGGGATTAAAACATGCATAGGTTTGTTGTTGTTGTTTTTAATACAAAAAACAGAAAATATTAGTGATCTGAATCTCCTAGGAGCCTGTTTTTTTCTTTTTCTTTTTCTTTTGTGCCTCCAGGATTATCTCTGGGGCTTGGTGCCTGCACTACAAATCCACTGCTCCTGGAGGTCATTTTTTCCCTTTTGTTGCTCTTGTTGTTTATCATTATTGTTATTGTTGTTGGATAGGCCAGAGAGAAATGGAGAGAGGAAGGGAAGACAGAGAGGGTGAGAGAAAGACAGACACCTGCAGACCTGCTTCACTGCCCATGAAACGACTCCCTGCAGGTGGGGAGCTAAAAGCTCCAAACAGGATCCTTATGACAGTCCTTGTACTTCACACCATGTGCACCTAACCTACTGCACTATCGCCCCCCCAATGTTTTTAAGTAGAAAACAAGTTATTGACTATTGAATTTTTCTATAAAAGGCCAGATAGTAGATATTTTAGCATTTGCAGGCCACTGATGGTCTTTGTTACGCATTCTTTGTTGTTGTTTGTGAGCTGCTACAAGTATAAAAGCCATAACTAGCTCACAGTCTGAAGGCCCCTGAATAGACTCTGGGTTTGGGGCTTGGGAAATATTATTGTAGGAGGACTTCTATGAACATTAGCAATAGGCACAGCCAAAGATTGGTGCTAACTTTAAGCTGAGCTCCAAGCCATGAAGAAACCCAGTGACAGAAAGTTCAAAATATGACTTTCTCCTTCCAACACAGCAGATCACCTGTTACACCTGACCACCTGCAGTGACCTCGAGCTGCATACCTGGTGACAAGATTGGTTCACTGTCCACTCAAGACTCCACTTCAAGTCATTTCACAATCAAACAAATATGTAGGGGCAAAGCTAAGTGCCACTACCCCACACTTCTCACACTAAGTGCCACACCCTCTACAAATACACAGCGGACTGTGCTAGGGCTGAGTGACACCCTACTCCCTGAGAGGACACATAAGAGTACTTCATCAGCACTTAAGATCTGGGGTCATGGAGTCTAATTACCACCTGATGCAGCCTGACCTACAAGGTAAGACTGAAATCAAAAGTAAAAGTGTTAAGAGGAGAGGTGGGGGGTGGGGTTGGGGGGGTGGTCTCTATCACCCCATCCCAATTTCTCTCTGTCCTATTAAAAAAAAGTATAAGAGGTGGGGAAAACTCAACTTTTCTTGAGCTCTGTGGCACAAGAGATTTATAAATTATTTTATTTTAAAAGATATTTTATGGGAGCTGGACGGTGGCACATCCAGTGAAATGCACACTGTACTAAGTGCAAGGACCTGAGCACGGATCCTGGTTCAAGCCCCCTGGCTTCCCACCTGCAGGGGGATATGCTTGACAAGTGTTGAAGCAGGTCTGTAGGTGTCTGTTTCTCTCCCTCTCTATCTCCCCCCTCCCCTCTCAAATTCTCTCTTTCTTATCCAATAAAATGGGAAAAATGACTCGCCAAGAGCAGTGGATTTTTAGTGCTAGTACCAAGCCCCAGCAATAACCCTGGAGGCAAAAAAAAAAAAAAAATTGGGTCTGCAGGTGTCTTTCCCCCTCTCTGTCTTTCCCTCCTCACTCGATTTCTCTCTGTTCTACAGAGAGAAATCGTTGTTGTCTATCCAACAACAAACAACATCAACAATAACAATAATAACCACAACAAGGCACAACAATAAGGGTAACAAAAGGGGAAAAAATGGCCTCTAGGAGCAATGGTGCAGGCACTGAGCCCCAGCCTGGAGGCAAAAAAAACAAAACAAAACAAATATGAAGCAAACCAGTATTATAAAAAGTGAGCAATATCCAGAGAGAGGTGCAAATAAAACACATATTAAAAATATTCATTCAGGGTGGGGGTAGATAGCATCATGGTTATGCTAAGAGACACATGCCTGAGGCTCCAAAGTCCCAGGTTCAATCCTCCACACCACCATAAACCAGAGCTGCTCAGTGCTCTGGTACAATAAGTAAGTAAGTAAATAAATAAATGTCTCAATTCATGAATAACAGTGTCCATTACCATATATTTCCTCTCATTATTTTCACATTATCAGTAGGGTTATAGCTGGGGTAGGTGCCTGGAAGCCTCTGCTATTCCCAGTGGCCATTTTTCCCTTTTTGATAGAGAGTGACGGAGAGAATGGGAGACATCTGACAAACTTGCACAGCTCGTGAAACCTCCCCGATATAATTGGGGGCCTGGGGATTGAATCCACACCTTCACACATGGTAATATATGTGTTTTACCAGGTGAGCCACCATCTGACTATTGTTGTTGTTTTTACATATTTGCAACAATAGTAAATGTATGCCCAGATTTGTGTCTAGTTCTTTCTATGACAGATGATTTCGGGATCTAGTTTCCTGCATTATTTTTAAATGGGAGTGCCAAAGCCACCTGGGTAAATAATATACTCCTAGTTATGTCCTTTATAAAGGATGGGGACCCTAAAACCATTTAAAAAGCATTATAATAAGGATCCAGTTCATTTTTCGTAACTCCAGCTGTACAGTTTCTTCTAACCTCTCTTACTTTGCAACATTCCAAAGAGTAGTTATTTTTCTTAATAAAAACTGTTTTATGCCTTAGTACAAAGAGTCTATTATATGGAAAGCCAACAGCAGTCTCCAGGAAGCTTCCCATATTTATTTAGAGTATTTATTAGGTATGGTCCAGGATCAAGAGCTTTGTTGCTGGCAGCTGGGTAGGGAGGGGGTGCAGAGATCAGGCTTACAATTCTTAAATCACAGTTTCCTTTTTTTTTTTTCCATACAAGTTATTCTTTCAATCAGTGCCAAGAGAGAAACCACTGAGCAAATAAAACAGTAGCCAGGGGTCTTGCTCACTTTCCGAAAGTTAGGTGTTTGTTGTTCTTTGGAGCCAGGCTACATTCTACAGGAAAAGGAAAAAGGACAAGAGGCCATTAAATAACTCCAGTTTTCATTACTGTCTCTTTCATTCTTTTCTCTTCTCTTCTCTTCTCTTCTCTTCTCTTCTCTTCTCTTCTCTTCTCTTCTCTTCTCTTCTCTTCTTTTCCTTTCTTTCCTTTTGCCCAGTTTCTGGTAAAAACTGTTAACCTCAGAAAAATAAATGCTGTCTCTTCCACTTGTGACAAGCACAGTAGCCAGTCAACCCAAGCTCATCACAGTTTTTGGCTCGGCCAAAACCTTAACAGCTACATACAGAGTAGGTACACAGTTACAAGGTTGGTAAGTTTGAGAATGACACTTAAGCTACCTGCTCTGTTGCAGTTCTACAAGGGAAGAGATAGCAGGTGGGGGCTGGGAGACATTATTATTATTTTTTAAAACAATTCCTACACAGTTTCTTATCCTAGAATTCAGCTCTCCCGCTTTCAGACCTGCTTTCAGTGCCATAGGTGCAATGGGGCCAGTGTTGGTAACAATCACCTAAGCACTTAAAGAATTTTTTAAAAATAAATGTTTCAGGATGACTGACTATAATGTTTTATAAGGATTCAGTACTACACTTCTTGATCATGTGGTTTTCAATCTGAATAAAGAATCATGTGGCAAAAAAAATAAAGTGGCTATAATATTTTTGAAGTGCTTACAGGGATGAATGAAGGAAATACAAACAAAGAAAGTTTTCTTTTAATAAAGTATTTATTTATTCTAGCGCACTGCTCAACTCTGGCTGAAGATGGTGCTGGGCATAGAACCTGGAACCTTAGAGTCTTTTGCATAAACATTATTCTCCTCCCCCCACCAAAAAAAAAGTTATTTGGGGGTTTTGTTTTGTTTTGTTTTGTTTTGTTTTGTTTTGTTTTGTTTTACCCATGTACTGCTCAGCTCTGGCTTATGGTGGTGTGGGCGATAGGACCTGGGACCTTGGCATGAGAATCTGTCTGCATATCCATTATGCTATCTCCCCAACCCAAAAGTTTCATTTTAAAGGCACAAAAACTTGATATCCTAGAGTCCATGGGACAGTAAAGTCCATGACTTGATGAAACCTTTGAATCTCCTGACATAATAATAATAGCAATAAATTTACTTTCCAGGAACTATTGTCCCCAGTTAGGAAATGCCTCTCCATGTGGTCGCCATATATCCTTGCTTACAAATGGTCATCAGTCACTCACTAAACCATTCTCTCCCCTCCATGTGACAATGAGTCAAAAAACAAAGGCTTGCAAAGCAGGATTTAAATCCTTCTGGTTTTAGAATCAGAAAGGGCAAGAAAATGACACTACTATGACAGATACTTTCTGGGAATATTTTTTTTTTCTTTCTGTGTATGGCAGGTTTTTGTTTTTTAATATTAGTCCGAGTTTTTTTTTTTTTTTTTTTTTTTAAAGAAAATAGGTCTTCTAATCCAGCAACATTCTCCCTAGAAATTTAGCTTATGGAAGCAACCGAAAAACATGATGGGGCCAGGTGGTGTGTACCTGGTTGAGTGCATGCTACAATGTGCAAGGACTGGAGTTCGAGCCCCCAGTCCCCACCTACAGCGGGAAAGCTTTGTGAGTGGTGAAGCAGTGCTGCAGGTATCTTTCTGTCTCTCTCTCTCTCTATCACTCTTTTTTGTCTTGATTTCTGACTGTCTCTATCCAATAAATAAAGGTATTTAAAAAAAAATTTTAAGTTACAATCTTAAAAAGAAAAACAGAAGAAATCTAGGCAAGAGAGTGTTGACTGTAGTGTTATTCGTTCATACAGAACAGAACACAACCTAATTAACAGAGGAAACACTAAGCAAATATAAAGTATAACCATTTCAAGGAACAATTAAGTAATAATATGCAAAAACACTTATGATATACTCGTTAAAAAAATTAAGAGTGTTTCTCATGTTTCTCAGGTGATGGAATTGGAAGATCATTTTGCAACGACTATATTCCCTAAGTAGATTTCAATACTTATGAAGGTTGATGAGGAACAAGGTAGTCACATAATTAGAAATTAACTCCCCCCACAAGTTTCTTACTAGTTGTAATGGAAAAAATAGCAACTTCATCCTGGAGAATCTAGTGGACTATATTAAGTTAACAGAGTTAACACTCCTGTTAATGGAACACACTGACATAATAGGCCTCTTTGTACAACATTCTGTAGAGGATACATTATTAAATCCCTGCCAAGAAGAAGGTACAGCCTCAATCAAACCAAACCATAGGAGTCATGAAGCAATGGCAAAGAAAAATCCTACAAAGCAACTGATTTAATCTCTTCTTCTTCTTTTTAAAATTTTTTTAATTTGCTTTTTTCCCCTCTTATTGCCCTTATTGGTTTTTTTATTGTTGTTGTAGTTATTATTGTTGTTGTTATTGATGTCGTCATTGTTAGAACAGAGAGAAATGGAGAGAGGAGGGGAAGACAGAGATGGGGAGAGAAAGATAGACACCTGCAGACCTGCTTCATAGCTTGCGAAGCGACCCCCCTGCAGGTGGGAAGCCGGGGGCTCGAACCGGGATCCTTACGCCGGTAGGAGAGATAGCATAACGGTTATGCAAAAAGACTCTCATGCTTGTTGCTCCAAAGCCTCAGGTTCAATTCCTAGCATCAACAAAAACCTGGGCTGATAAGTGCTCTGGTAAAAATAATAAAGTAAAATAAAAATAAAAATAATAAATCCATGTGGGGAGTTGGGCGGTGGTGTATCTGGTACAGCTCCCCACCTGCAGGGGAGTCACTTCATAGGCGGTGAAGCAGGTCTGCATGTGCCTGTCTTTCTCTCCCCCTCTCTGTCTTCCCCTCCTCTCTCCACTTCTCTCTGTAAGTTATGTAAGCACATATATAAACAAGGAGAAGGATGAGAAAAAGATGGGTGAGAATGGTAGAGTGCGTCTAGGCCAGCGATAGCTCACCTAGACAGTAAGTCTGCTTTGTCACACACAAGACCCAGGTTTGAGCCTGGTCCCCACCTCACTGGAGGAAACGTCAATGCTGTGGCATCTTCCCCACCCCACCCCCGTCTCTGTCCTTCCATCTGAAAAAATAGTTGGCTTGGGGAAGGGAAGCAGCCCCAGTAACAGCAACAACAAAGCTAATCTGGTCAAATGTCAACACTGGTATATTGGGATAAAACATACAGTAGTCCCTCTTATCGGCAGGGAATACAATTGTATCAGATGTGTGTGCGTGTGTGTATGTATGTGTGTGTGTGTGTGTGTATGACTTCTTCTAATTTAAAAAAAGCACCCACCCCCATTGGGTGGGGAAGATAGCATTATGATGATGCAAAGACTGTCATGCCAGAGTCTCTAAAGCCCAAGGTTCAATCCCCCATAGCACCATAAACCACACTTTAACAGTGGTCTGATAAAAAAAAATAAGAAAAAAATATTATGACTTTGGAAATGAGTTTTGTATAGGTCACCAACTAGCATGACTACTTCTTGAAGAAAACATACCTTCATGGGAGTTGGGCGGTAGCGCAGCGGGTTAAGCGCACGTGGCGCAAAGTGCAAGGACCGACATAAGGATCCCAGTTCGAGCCCCCGGCTCCCCACCTGCAGGGGAGTCACTTCACAGGTGGTGAAGCAGGTCTGCATGTGTCTGTCTTTCTCTCCCCCTCTCTGTCTTCCCCTCCTCTCTCCACTTCTCTCTGTCCTATCCAACAACGATGACATCAATAACAACAATAACTACAATAAAACAAGGTTGACAAAAGGAAATAAATAAATATTTTTAAAAATTTTAAAAAAGAAAACATACCTTCATTATGGCTTCATTGATCAAGTTCTCACTGATGATGGTGGCTGTTCCCAAACTGGAGTTGGCAATCTTCGTGGCTGTTGTGTTCATTGGCTTCACAGGATGAAGTCTGAAAACAAAGGGAAAAGGATCCTTAGACCTTTCTGTTATGGCAGAACCAATGAACTCTACATCTCAAAGATGACAGCTAGCAAGACAGATAAGAGAGAGTGAGGGCATGTTCTGTTCATGTCATGGGTCCAGCTCACACCAACAGTCCCTGTGAAAGACCACACACACAGTCCCAAAGCGCGCCCTCAGCCAGGCATCCTCATCATCTCACCAAACCCTTGTTCTCATTAGGAATGTCAGGAGAACATTCAAGAGAAGTCTCTTACTCTCGGTGTCATTTACAATCTAAGACTCCACCCTGGGAGAGCATGCAGAGCCTTCTGTTCCTCAGCAGTAAAGACAGAATTCATGGACTGGGGAGAGAGCATAGTGGTTATGCAAAAGACTTTCATGCCTGAGATTCCAGGTTCAATCCTCAGAATTAACATAAACCAGAGCTGAGCAATATTCTGCTCTCTCTCTTCCTGTGTCTTTCTCGCTATAACTCTTTCATTAAAATCAATCAATCAATAGACATCAGAAGAAACATGGCAGCTTCACACTGAATAGGAGGTTTAACACCATGAGGTCCCTGACTACTCAATCTCAGTGGACTTCTGAGTCCATTATGGTACTGATCACCTTGGAGCAATTGGAGGGGTCCAGATCTGACTGAGCAGAAGAATCCCTAAAACTTCTTTTGAAGATGACTACTATAATCTTGCTACACATTCAGAAGTGTCTTGAGGAACTCAACCCACAGGGAAGGATAATCCTAAAAAATCAAGTCTCACCAGCAAAACAAGTGGGTCATACCATCAGAGCACCTGTGCAGTCAGAGTCACAACCCCTGTGAGTAAAAAGCAAGGCAGTGGCACCACTCACAGTTAAGAAGACCGTCTCCCCCCATCTCTCACCTGTGCTTGGCTGACCCAGTGCTCGGTTGAGCTGAGCCTGGATGTGCCTCCGAGGGTGAAACCCAGGCCTGAAGAAGTGGCTTCTTCTTCCCAGAACTTTCCACTTTACCAGCGGAGCCCTCTGCTGTCGCTTTTTTTTGAGACTCTGTTGTGCGGGTGTGGTGAGTGTCAGAATGTGGAGAGTGAGGGAAAGAATGTGTGGCAGAAAAGGGCTCAGAAAAGGACAGATTAGATCCAGTAGAATCCAGGACCAGGTCAGAAAGGTGATTGGGCCTCCCGCTTCCCAGCAGTTTTTCTTCCTTGCCGTAGTTGGGCCCTAGTGGCTGTTTAGCCAGACTTGAGCCTAAGCCAAGGCCTGCTTTATGAGTCCCCAGAACTTCTGAAGAAGCCATAGAAGATGTTTCGGGTGCTTCTGGCCTGCATTCCCTGGGACTCCCTGGGGGCATGACCAGCCCATCTGCCTTGCCACTTGACTCCTTGTCCTTCTCGGGACACACAGTAGGGGAAGAAAGCTCTGCTTCTGGAATGGCCACCTCTGCTGCATCTCTGTCACCTTCAACTTGATCTATTCTTTCATCATCGGATGGGACTTCAGGAATAGAAGGGAGACTTAAGTCCAGATCAGCCATGCCTGGAGATATAACATCAGAGGCCAACTGGAGGTCACTCAAGGGGTCAGACAGTAAGCCTTCATGGTCACTGGCCTTGCTCTGATTCTGGGCCATCCGGGCATCATCCCCTTCAACACTAAAGAGTGGACCATCTTTCCCTAAGCTGGTCTCACTACTCTCTTGGCCTTCTGACAGACTTTCCTCATGAGAGGGACAAGGAAGGAGACCCACCACAGGTGTGGATTTAGTCATTACTTCTCTCTCTGAGACTCGTGTGTGGAGACACTCAGAAGACTCTTCCTCAGATACGTTTCTGGTAACAGTGCCTCTGTCCTCTTGGTTACTTTTGTCCTCCTTGTCCAATCCAGGGAGCTTCTCTACCTCCTCTTCGGTAAAGAGCTGTTCAGAAAACGACACACGTTTTTTTGTTTTCTTTTGGACCTCACTGACATTCAGACCTGCCTCTTCATGTTTCTGAGTCACAGTGTCAAGTGGGGGGGCTGCTTCTCTTACCAGGAGAGGGGGTGTCACTTCTTCAGTTATAGCAGCCAACTCGCCAGACCTATTGCTGTTCTCTACAAAAGAGCTCGACTTCCTCTCTGTGTCATTCCCCAGCACATGCTTCCCAGATGAATTCATATGTCCACCATTTCTGACTGAAAGGGAAGATGCTATTTCTTGGACTTCTACAGATGAAGGAGTGTACTTTTTCTTTTTGAGAGGCAACTCCAGCAGTTCTTTTTTCTGTTCCACTTCAGGTTGATCCAGAAGAGGTTTTTCTGAGTCGCTGCCAGTGCTCTTCTCTGTTTTTATCTCACCAGCCTTCTTCACTGGAGAATCTTCCACCCCATCACACATGGGAGTGGATGAGTCTTTGGAAAAGGAACCCAAAGCACGAGAAATGGTACATGGAGCTTGTGGCAAACTCTCCTTTTGCAATTCTGCCTTGAGAAGCAAAGAGGGTTCTTCAGAACTGGCCTGGTCTTTGTCTGTGGAAGGCCAGGCTTCGATTGGAGTGGATGTAGAAATGGGAGCTGCTATGGGAGAGGGGAAAGAGGAAAAGACAGAGGGACATTCAGAGGACGGTGTCTCTGGATCTTGCCCCAGTTTAGAAAGGACAGGTGTCTGACCAGAACTGGAAGACAAAGCTGAGAAAAAGAGAGGCAAGTCAGGGGGAGATAGAAGCCTGGCTGTGGGTTGAGCCTCTGGAGACACTTCCAGTCTGCAAAAGGGACAAAATAAAATCTGCAGGTCAGTTGCAGACGCATGGTGAGAGGCAGGAGAAAAAAAAAAAAAAGTCCAAATAAAGTTGTTAAAAATAGGGGGAAATCTTTCTTCTATTTGGGGCAGTATCTTAAGAAGCTAAAGAAAGGGAGTCGGGCAGTAGCGCAGCGGGTTAAGCACAGGTGGTGCAAAGCACAAGGACCGGTGTAAGGTTCTTGTTCGAGCCCCTGGCTTCCCACCTGCGGGAAGTCGCGGTGAAGCAGGTCTGCAGGTGTCTAACTTTCTCTCCCCCTCTCTGCCTCCCTTCCTCTCTCCATTTCTCTCCGTCCAATCCAACAATGATGACATCAATAACAACAACAATAATAACTACAACAATGAAACATCAAGGGCAACAAAAGGGAATAAATAAATAAATAAATAAAATATTTTTAAAAAGAAGCTAAAGAAAGAACACTAACACTTAACATACAAGAGATGCTTTTATCATCAAGTACATCTGCCACACAAAAGGCTGAGGCAACAGAAACAGAAAGAGGGCAGATAAGACGACAGCCTGCAGTTTCCTTCAGTGATAAGGAAAATAATTCAAGATGTTTAAAGCAGGAAAAGATGTGCCACAAGGCAAAGGACAAAAGTTTTGGGGGTGTGTGTGTGTGTGTGTGTGTGTGTGTGTGTGTGTGTGTGTGTGTATGTAATCAAAGTGAACAGAATCTCAAAAAAAAAGTCTCCCACCCCACACCACAGAAATGTTGTTAGTGTGAATATGAGTCATGCTGAAAAAGAGAAACTCCCCAGACTCACTCAGGCCCTGGCAACAAGGTATAGAGTAAAGACACAGAGAACTGCCACAGGCACACTCAAGAGAGGATCAAGGGTCTCTTATGCCACTAAACCAGTGTCAAAGTACAAAGAGGAATAGATAGGATCTGCCTCAAAGGGAAATGTGTGATAAGCACTTAAAAAAGTGCTTGTTTGGCACATACCATAGACAAAATCTAGCATTCTCGACTTATAATACTTAGAATCTACTACAAATATTGACATTCCACTGGGGTCAGATTATCTTACTGACAGGGACAGACCAGGCTTGCTGGCAGTAGGCTTGGGCTGGGACACATCACTGTGATTCATGAAGGATGGTCCAGGTAGGCAATAGGAAGCTAGTTAAAAGACATAAATTAGACTAATCAACTTTTTGTGCAAATAGGAATAGCAAGGGGGATTTTGCTCTAATAGTAGGCCTTATTGGTAGCCACGAACGGTGAAGGAGAAAGGCCCCTGTATAAGAAGGGCCCAGACTCACCGAGGTTTGACAGCCTTGGTCTGGAGAGCCCTTGCAGAAGCCACAGGCAGCGCAGGTTCTAACTTGGACTCTGGGCTCACTTCTGGTTCTCTGGTCTGCACTTCTTCAAAGGGATTCAGGGATCTACCCTGTCTGGAGACCACTGCCGTGGGATCTTGCTCGTGTCTTCTTACAACATCTTCAACAGGCCTGTCCTCCCTTGGTTTGACTTCCTTCTCCTTCCCCAAGAGGGAAGGAGGACTTTCGCCTTCACCACCCTTAGATGTGTCCTTCTTTCCTGTTACCAGAGAAAGCAAAGAGGACTTCTTGCTCTCTGGCTTCTTGCTCTCTTTGGTTTCTTTTACAGTCTCCAAGTTGGACATAGCTGTGCTTTCCCGCAAATCACTGCTGACCGGTGGCCAGTGGGATGGCAGAGATGTGGATTTCAGAGAATCCTGTGTGGAAGACTCGGAGGGTCGCTTGTCAGAAGAAATTGTACCTCCTTCCCCAGGTTCCTTCCAAGACCGAGCAGCCAGGTTTTCTGTAGATGAGAACAAATGCTTCTTCCTGAAACCCTGGGGGGAGGGGGAGGGGGAGGAGGAAGGGGAGCTGTCCTTGGTCTCACTCTTGGCTTCCGGTTGCTCCATGTAAACATGGTTGCCATTGATACAGACATTAGAGCGGGAAAGAACATCATTCTTAGATCGAAGGCCACCAAGAAAGGAGAGTCCATCCTTTCTGGGAAGGGTGAAGTTCATCTGGCTGAGCTGCTTGGGATCTGCACTTGCTGTTCTCTTGTGAGACATGACTATGGGGAGAAACAAAGAACAGAAAAGGAGTAAGACATTCAAGTGAGGGGTTGGGGGAAGATAACATAATGGTTATGCAAAAAGACTTTGGTGCCTGACCTCCAAAGTTCCAGGTTCAACCCCGTACACCACCATAAGCCAGAGCAGAAAATTGCTCTGGTAAAATAAATGAATACTATCAAGAAAAGAGAAATTAAGTGAGGCCTGGTGAGACAGCTCTCTTGGAAACAGTACACTGCTTTGCCATGTGCATGACCCAGGTCCAAGTTGCATCCCCACTCCACTAAAGTTAAGTTTCTGTGCTGTGGTCTTTTTCACTTTGTCTCTCCCTCTCTGCTTCTCTATCTCTGATTTTTTTTTTAATGTCTTTAATAAATTAACTGAGTGATTTTGCAACTGAAAGGGCATATGTCCCTGTCAGAATATACTTCTGCATGAAAGTATTTAATAGGTAAATGCTGCCCAAAATCACACAAAACACAGGGAAGCTCCCACCCACAATGAAGAATTATCCAGCCCAAACAACAGAAGGAAATATTGGGAAAATTGGCATGAAACCAAGAAAAGGGCAGTGCTTTTGGTAGAGTAGCAGAATCTGGTCAACAGTGGGGATTCAGGGTTGGGGAAATAATATAATGGTTATGTAACAGATTTTTATGCTCGAGGCACCAAAGATCCCAAGCTCAATCCCAGGTACCACCAGAGGTCAGAGCTAAGCAGTGCTCTGGTTGGGGAAAAAAATAATAAAGACTTAGGCACTGTGGTCTGGGAGGTGGTACAGTGGATAAGGCACTGGATTCTCAAGCATGAGGTCCCAAGTTCAAACTCCAGCAGCACATGGACCAGAGTGATGTTTTCCCATTAGGGTTAAGTGCATTACTAGGAGCTCAATAAATACTAGATGAGTTGCATAAAGTAGCAAGATGACTGTAAAGTCCTGTGGTTTTAAAACTGTCTCTAAGACTCTGAGAACTATGGTGGTTTTCTTTGGGAGGATGGGGGCACATAGCTTTGGTGGTGGGTGAAGTGTGGAACTAAACCCTGTAATCTCACAGTCTTGTAAACCACTACTAATCACTAAAACATAAATAAGAATAACGATTTTTTTTAAACTTCCATGGTTTTATCTTTAATGAAAGAAACCCTGCATGTGCCACCTCTATTGTCATTCTGATGACTAAAGAACTGAATGAAAATCTTTTTCATAAGATTCGTTATGTCTTTTCGAAAACTCAAAGCACTCTAGGCTTACAGGAAGAAAAACTAAGTGAGAAGAAGGAGGAGGAGGAGGAGGAGGAAGAAACTCACCATCTGAGGCAGAAGAGGACTCATCTTCATTTTCATCATCATCATCCCCCCATCGGGACGGAAAGTCCCCAGGACGAAGAAGCACTTTGTCTGATTTTGAAGTAGGTAGGACAGACATTGACTGGGAAAGTGGTGTCTTCTGCAAATTTGACTTGGAAAACAAGGTCTTAATCTTTGACTTTTTCTTCTTCCCTTTTGAAGGAGACTCATCATCGCTGTCCACAGAGGGGGTTGTGCTGGGCACAATGGCAGAAGCTGTATCCGATGCAGAATCCTTATTCTTCCCCTTGATCTTGTCCTTCAGCTTCCCAAATGGATTCCGGGACTTGTCTTTCATGGAAAGGTCGAACATACTAGCAGTCATGTTGTTCCTCATAAACTGGATGTCAACTTCAATTTCTCCTCGTTCTTTCTCCTTCTTTCCTGGTTTGGATTTCAAAGTATACCACCTACAAGGAGAAAGATGAAGAGGTTACCTTTGAATTGAAGAGCCTAAAACAATCTTCCTAATCCCTGTTTTTTTTTAATTTTTTTCCATATTTATTTTCCCTTTTGTTGCCCTTGTTGTTTTATTGTTGTTGTTATTGATGTCGTTGTTGTTAGGACAGAGAGAAATGGAGAAAGGAGGGGAAGACAGAGGGGGGGAGAGAAAGATAAGACACCTGCAGACCTGCTTCACTTTCTGTGAAGCGACTCCCCTGCAGGGGAGCTGGAGGCTTGAACTGGAATCCTCATGCTGGTCCTTGCACTTTGTGCCATGTGTGCTTATCCTACTGCGCTATCATCCGACTCCCCCTAATCCCTGTTAACTGATCTCTCCTCTCTGCTATTGCCAACCTCTTATGCACATTCTACGTTCCTCTCCCCCCTTCCTCCCCCCCAGTGGTGGTGGTGGGAGAATTACAGCAGAACTTGTCATTTTACTGTGGGGAAAATACCCTCCAAGCAAAGATAAAAGTTTCATTCTGTACTTAGTGTATAGTCATCGTAAACCTTGACTCAATAAAGGACTATTTATAAAGATAAAATAAAGATCCTATTAAATCATTTCCTGTGACTAGTATTTTCCTTCTATGGTATAAAAATGCAAAGATCATATATAAACAAATTAGAGGTTAAAGTTCACATATACACATAAATCTCAGAGAAAATCAACAGTCTATGGGACAGATCATGTCAGAGGGGAATGAAAAATATAAGTAGACAGATACATGTATATAATTTATTTTAAAAGAGTGAAATGAATCATCACAAAATGGCAATTATTGACTTCACTTATAGAAGGCAGATACAGTAGTAGTCCAATTCACACACACAGATCGTAGAGTGATGGTTGCTGGGGTTGTAGGAAGTAGTGAATTGGAAGTAACTAATGGGTACAGAGTTTCAGCTGGGAAAGTGTGTAAAAAAATGTTTTGGAGATGTACAATGGTCATGGTTGTGTAAACATCAAATGTAATTAATACCATGAAACTTCAAATGGTAAACTTTATTATATATGTTTTACCACAATTTCTAGAAATCTTATGACATATGAAAGAATTTTGGGGGCCAAGTGGTGATATACCTGCTCAACATGGTTAAGCACACATGTTACAATGTTCAGGGTCTCAGATTCAAACCCCCAGTCCCCACCTGCAAGGGGAAAGCATCACGAGCAGTGAAGCAGTACTAGAAGTGTACTCTTTCTCCCTCTCTACCTCCCCCTTCCCTCTTGATTTCTCTATTTCTAGCCAATAAATAAATAAACAAATAAATAAAAGATATACTCTCTATATTTTTCTTAATAGAAAGAGAGTTTTACATGAGGCAGAGAGAAGAAGAGATAGACAAGACAGAGCATCACTCCAGTACATGTGGTGTTGGGGATCAAACTAGGAATCTCAAGCATGAGAATCTATCTAATTGAACAATTTCCCCAGTTGCCACATTTGTAAATATGAGAAATGAGAGACTATGGAGGTGGCTCAGTAGGTAGAATTTATTTATTTGTTACTGGACAGAAACAGAGAGAATTGAGAAAGGAGGAAGAGATAGATAGGAAGAGAGACAGAGAGACAGATGTAACCCTGCTTCACCACTCGTGAAGCTCACCCCTTCAGGTGGGGACCACGGGCTTGAACCTGGGTCCTTGTGCACTGTAACGTGAGCACTTAACCAGGTGTACCACTGCCTGGCCCCTATTATTATTAATTTTAAATTTATTTATTTAATATTGGAGAGAGAGAAATTGAAATGGGAGGGAGAGATAGAGAGGAAGAGAGACAGAGAGACACCTGCAGCCCTGCTTTAACACTAATGATGCTTTCCCCCTGCAGGTGGGGACCAGGGGCTTGAACCTGGATCCTTGCGCACTGTAGCATTTGTGCTTAACTAGGTATACCACTGCCTGGCCCCAGTAGAGTTTATATTTTGCAAATCTGAGGCCTTCTATTTGATCCCCAGTACCAAATATAACCAGAGTGATGATCTAGTCTTGACATTTCTCTCTCTCTCTCTCCCTCTCTCTCTCTTATTAGATACATCTTTAAAACCTGAGAAACTGGGAGTCGGGCGGTAGCGCAGCAGGTTAAGAGCACGTGGCGCAAAGCGCAGGGACCAGCATAAGGATCCCAGTTCGAGCCCCCGGCTCCCCACCTGCAGGGGAGTCGCTTCACAGGCGGTGAAGCAGGTCTGCAGGTGTCTATCTTTCTCTCCCCCTCCCTGTCTTCCCCTCCTCTCTCCATTTCTCTCTGTCCTATCTGACAACAACAACAGCAACAATAATAACTACAACAAGGGCAACAAAAGGGAATAAATAAATAAATATTTTAAAAAAACCTGAGAAACTGAATGGAAGTATTCTTCTCTAACATAATAATCAGGAAAAGGAACACTTCAAACTATTCAAGCATTTCACTTGGTCACTTGCACACGACTTCAAGATATGGTAGGTGATATCAGTCCAACCCCACTGAAAGATAAACTTCAGAAAAAAGAAAGAAAACAAAAGAGAAGAAATCTGCCCTTGGCATTTGCTATCTGGTGAATGGCAAGAATGTGGACCTGATTAGCCACATGACTACTCCAGGGCAAACAGCCCCAAATGCATGGTCTACAGAAAGCCATCCCCAGTGTCACCCTCACCAAGTAAGAACCACATTCTTATGTTCTTACAAGTGACCTATTTAATAGCAGTGGGCCATGTATAGGCTTTAAGGAAATGATGATTTTGCCCAAGTAAGCACCATTTCCTCCTTCACCTGCAGTCTATCTTGCTCATAGGGCAGATCACTGTGCCCGGCTAGCTTAGCTCATTCTGTACTTCAAGGAAAGGAACAGAAAGAAGTAGAAACCCAGCACTTGTGTAGCAGCTACAACATACCCGATGCTGTGCACATTTAGACACTTCCTTCATTAAGACTCACAAGAGCAAGGTCTTCCAAAGGTGAATAAGGGCAAGAGACTGGCACACTTTAACAATGATTCTTTAGTCACTATCAGGCCACCCCATCAGCTGGATGAAATCTCAGGGAGTCCTGAGATTCCCAAATAAACATGATGGGCCTATACCTCAAATAAATCCCTCTCTCCATTGTTACCGGTCATCTGTATCAGGAACAACAACAAAAAAAAAAACAGATCCCTTTGTGGACCCCCATAGGACCTTGCCCTCAACTTGGATCAACAACAGTAGAGAACTTTCCATCCTCTGAAGGGAGGCTGGACAACATACTCTATGCTACCCCTGAGGAAGATGGATCCTAATATTGGGGCAGCTTGGAATGTCCCTACTGATGGCCAAAGAATGTGAGGTCGGATCTACAGGGATGCAGAGGTCACATAGGCTTCTAAACTGAATATGGGCCCCAGATGAGATCAAATTGATGGGGCTTACAGTCAACAATATTTATACACCTTTCCCATATTTGGGAGCTACTCTCTTCCCTGATCCAGCTTTCTGGTTCTTTTTTCAGCCATGACATCATCTCCCCAAACAATAACTAGGATCCACCTGCATATCAGATTTCAGGCTCAGGAAAAAAAAAAAAAAAAAAAGCTAGTATAGCCACAGGCCCTTTGGAATATAACTAAAATATGCCTACTAGCTATCTACAAAACAGAGACACCCCCCCACTCTTCATCTGCACTATTCCAGCCTTTAGGTTCATGATTAGTCAACAACTCGTTTGACTTTACATGTTAACTCTCTTTTCAGCCACCAGGTTCCAGATGCTACCATGATGCCAAACAGACTTCTCTGGGCAGACAACCCCACAAATGTGTTCTGGAGTTCCGATTCCCCAGAACCCCACACCACTATAGAAAGAGAGAGGCAGGCTGGAAGTATGGATCGACCTGTCAATGCCCATGTTCAGTGGGGAACCAATTACAGAAGCCAGACCTTCCACCTTCTGCATCCCACAATGACCCTGGGTCCATACTCCCAGAGGGTTAAAGAACAGGAAAGCTATCAAGGGAGGGGATGGGATATGGCGTTCTGGTGATGGGAATTGTGTGGAGTTGTACTCCTCTTATCCTATGTTTTTTTCAGTCTTTCCTTTTCATAAATAAAGAAAAAATAAAAATAAATTAAAAAAATTTTAAATAGACTCACAAGAAGGACATGATGTGAATATTATACCCGTTTTACAGATAAAGAAATTGAAACAAGTTAGGTAATTAGTACAAGTTAGTAGTTAATACAACTGTTAGGAGGTATAACCAACACTCTGAGTCAGCTCAACATTTCTGTAAGTCCACAGTTGTTTCTCTCACTCAAAAAATACCCACTCTTCACTCCTACCTTATTTTTTATGGATCATCTTTTATAGCATACAGAGAAGGGAAGTTAGTCTGAGAGGTGTGGTTTATTGTTAAGCTGTTTAACAGAGAAGGGGGATAAAAATTTAACTTTTTTTGAGGAACATTCTAAATAAAAAAAGGGGGGGGGAGATTGATAGTTTACTGTCAATCTCAAATCACAAGACTGAGGGGTAGATAGCATAATGGTCATGTAAACAGACTCTCATGCCTGAGGCTCTGAAGACCCAGGTTCAATCCCCTGCACCACCATAAGCCAGAGCTAAACAGGGCTCTGGTAAAAAAAAAAAAAAAAAAAAGACATTCAAATCACAAGACTGCAAAAAGTTTGGGGATGGGAGGAGGTTGGAGGAGGAGAACACTGGGGTCCTGGTGCATGATGGTGGAAAAAGGGTGACTGTTTTTGCAGACACCTATTATGGGGAAATGAGAAATTGTAACCTGGTGTCTATAACTGTACTGTACTGTAATACTCCCCCAATAATGATAAAAAAAGAGATTATATCAAGCTCAGTATGCAAATTCATTAAGAACTCAAACCAAATTTCAAGAACACAGCTAAGATAAGAGGAAGTGATTTGGGACCTATAGCAGACATACTGATGGTTCTTAGAAAACCAAGATCTGTAGTCTGGGAGATGGTGCAGTGGGTAAAGCATTGGACTCTCAAGCAGGAGATCCTGAGTTCAGTCCCTAGCAGCACATGTACCAAAGTGATGTCTGGTTCTTTCTCTTCTCCTATCTTTCTCATAAATAAATAAACCTTCTTAGAAAGAAGGGTGGGGGAGAGAGAGAAAGAGAGACCAAGAGGTGCAAAGAGCAAGGACCAGCGTAAAGATCCCGGTTCAAGTCCCTGGCTCCCCACCTGCAGGGGAGCCACTTCACAGGTGGTGAAGCAGGTCTGCAGGTGTCTATCTTTCTCTCCCCCCTCTCCATTTCTCTGTCCTACCTAACAATGATGACAACAATAACAACAATAATAACTACAACAATAAAAAAGGGCAACAAAAGGGAAAAATATATATGTATGAACCAAGAGGTGCAGGATCTTCAGAGACAACCTCACCCCTGCCAGGCCTAGTGTCTTTCAAGTACATGTTTCCATGGCCAGCCCTGGAATGATCTGCCTAACTTCTCACTTAGATATTGAGAAGATTATTTGGATTTTTTCTGAAAGTCATGTGCTAAGTGGTAGCCTTGGTTCTGAAGGGGTGGCTTAGCTCTTAGTAAATGGCCAGCAGGTGAGCACCTGGAAAGGGGAGTAGCTACAAGCTGGGAGAGGACTCGGCTAAAGAGTGCAAGGAAACAGGCACCACTGCTCCACCCAGGGAAGCTCTTCCAGGGGGTACAGAGCTGATGCCAAGCTTCAAAAAGCACTTCTCCCCCCTTCTTGTTTTTTATTTGTGATTCATAGTAGATTGCAAGATTACGTTTTTACAGGGTATAGCTTCACACCACGCCCACCATCAAATTCTGTGTCCCCACCCGTCCATCTCCCAAAGACAGTTCTCCAGGAGTCCTAGAGACAGTTCGCTTGCTTCTGTTTCTTTGTTTTCTTTTACAAGTTCATGTGTATCAGTTCTCTAGATTCCACCTATGAGTGAAACCATCTAAAAAACACTTCTTGACAATTCTGGGGACCAGGTTTCCCTTCCTAAAAGGATTCAAAATTGGTTTGAGTGAAACTACAACCTTTTTAAAAATCTATTTGTTTACCTATCATCTATCTTTTTGCTCATTTTTCTTTTATTTTTTTATGTTTTACAGTAGACAGTAAATACAATAGTTTGTACATACATAACATTTCTCAGTTTTCCACACAATACAACCCCCACTAGGTCCTCTGCCATCCTGAAACTACAATCAACCAAGCCCCACTCACCCCACCTTATCCCCCAGGATCTATTATTGAATATATAAGTTCAACCCCTGGGCTCTAAAAGTAGCACTGGCCTTGGAAACTTCCACCACCACTAGGAGGTGGAACTAATCCCCACCCCCTCAACTGCCACTTATTTTCATAAGCAAATCTAAACCAAACACCAGGCAGCTAAGATCAGTCACAAGGTAACTAAAAGAGGCCAGAAAACAGACCAAGTGAGTTTATTAAGACGTAAGCTTCCCTTGAGGGTGCTCATCATTGGGGAGAAAAATATGTTCATGCTTGAGGAGTGGTGGTCCCAGGTTCAATCTCTAGCACCACCAAAAAGCCAGAGCTGAGCAGTGCTCCAGTTAAACATAATAATAATGAAAATAAGATCTATGTTGATAATCATTAGTGGCTCAGTGGTAGAGTACAGAACTTACAAACATGAGGCCCCAGGTTCAGTCCTCAGTACTGTAAATGTCAGAGTGGCCCTGTTTTCTCTCTCTCCTCTCATTAAAAAATAAATAAACGGGATCAGGTGGTAGCGCAGCAGGTTATGCACACATGGTGCGAAGCGCATGGACCGGTGTAAGGCTCCATGGGTGATGAAGCAGGTCTACACGTGTCTATCTTTCTCTCCCCGTCTACCCCTCCTCTCTCAATTTCTCTCTATCCTATCTAACAACAACAACAACAATGAAAACAATAATAATAATGGCAACAACAAGGGCAACAAAATGAGAAAAATGGCCTCTAGGAGCAGTGGATTCGTAGTGCAGGCACCAAGCACCAGCAGTAACCCTGGAGGCAATAAATAAATAAATAAATAAATCCAGGAGGTGTGACTTTCAGGAATCAAGTTCAATCCCCCTAGGGGGTTGGGCAGTAGTGCAGCAGTTCAGCGCACCTGGCACAAATCTCAAGGACTGGCTGAAGGATCCCAGTTCGAGCCCCCAGCTCTCCACCTGCAAGGTAGTCGCTTCACAAGCAGTGAAGCAGGCCTGCAGGTGTCTATCTTTCTGTCCCCCTCTGTCTTTCCCTCCTCTCTCCATTTCTCTCTGTCCTATCCAACAACAACAACAATAATAATTACAACAATAAAAAACAAGCACAACAAAAGGGAAAAAAAATATTTAAAAAGTTTAATCCCCAGCACTGCATGTGTCAAAGCAATGTTATCTCTCTCATATAAATATTTATAAAAAGAAATATTTTCTTGAATCAGTACTATATTTACTAAAGTTGGAAGAGATGATAGAAATCATTTAATCTAATCTCAATATTACACTCATTAATTTCAAGAACAGTTTAACAAAAGGAGTCTTGACTTAAGTGCAATTTGGTAGCAAGAGCAAAAGCCATGATCCAATAATTCCTCACTCCAAGAAACTCCAAAGCAGAACATATTTGTGGGGTCTTAACATTTAAGCACTGGTTCAACTTTTGGGTGTTTCCGTATATTTGCTTTCTTTTTAAGTTCATTTGATTCTAGCACCTCATGGAAGTCGCTCATAAATAATTCAGCCCTCAAAAGGCCATGCAGCATGTGATAGCGATGCAGGTGTGCTTCAGCATTACAGAATGCTTAATTATCTCAGCAGTAAGGGCTGGGCTCATTTTTCTAGTCCAAAGGGCAGAACACAGTAAACAATAGTCCCTGTATAGCAAGTTTATTTTTAAGCCTAAATTCAAGGGTGAGGGGCTATCAAAAATGATCTCTTCTACAAATAATCATTTTTTAATGTATAATGAAAACTTAGTCTTCTGAAAATTAAAAGTAGGGAGGGCTGGCGAAACAGCTCTCTAGGAAAGTGTGCTGCTTTGCCCCATGCAGGATCCAGGTTTCAGCTTGGCTCCCAACACACTGAAAGAAACTTCAGTGTTATGGTGTCTTTTCCTGCTTCTCTGTCTCTTTAAAAAAAAAAGGGGGGGGGGTCAAGGAGAAAGCATAATAATCATGCAAAAGTTTTTCAGGCCTGAGTCTCTGAGGTCCTGGGTTCAATTCAACCCCTGGCTGACAGCACTGTAAGTCAGAGTTCAGCAGTAACCTCACCTCTTCAACGTGTCACTAATTAAAATAGTATTTTTTGAAGTAGCAAGAGCAACGCTGAACACACAGAAAATGACAGAGAACTTATGTTACCCAGATGTTTAAGTATATGGTTGTTGGAAAAACCATAACTTTATTTTCTGTGGAAAAATGCATCATAATTTTTCTGACAACCCAGGAATAACTAGGACAGGGTAAAAATTCAAATCATAAAAAATATTTAAAAATGGCTTTGAAGGGAGTCGGGCAGTAGCGCAGCAGGTTAAGTGCAGATGGCGCAAAACGCAAGGACCAGTCTAAGAACTGGCATAATAATCCCAGTTCGAGCCCAGGCTCCTCACCTGCAGGGGAGTCACTTCACAGGCCGTGAAGCAGGTCTGCAGATGTATATATATCTTTCTCTCCCCCTCTCCTCTCCATTTCTCTCTGTCCTATCCAACAATGACATCAATAAAAACAACAATAACTACAACAATAAAACAACAAGGGCAACAAAAGGGAATGAATAAATAAATAAATAAATATTAAAAACAAAAAAGGTCTTGAGAGCTAAGCAGTAGCATACCCAGTTGAACGCATGTTACGGTGAGCAAGAACCTGGGCTCAAGCCTCCAGTCCCCACCTGCAGGGGGAAGCTTCTCAAGCAATGAAGCAGTGCGGCAGGAGTCTCCTTTTTTTAAATTTTTTTATTATCTTTATTTATTTATTGGACAGAGACAGCCAGAAATCAAGAGGGAAGGGGGTGATAGAGAAGAAGAGAGACACCTGCAAGAATGCTTCACCACTTGCAAAGCTTTCCCTCTGCAGGTTGGAACAAGGGCTCAAAGCCGGGCTCTTGTGCATTGTAACATGCACTTAACCAGGTATGCCACCACCTGGCACCAGACTCCTTTTGTTATGTTCCCCCACCGTCTTGCAGGCATCCCTCTTTCTCTCTCTCAAGTCTCTCCCTTGCCCTCTTGATTTCTCTGTCTCTACCCAATAAAATAAATAAATTAATTAATTAAATAAAATAAAATACATTTTAAATGATCTATTATGAAAATACCCCAGTGGGGTCTTAACATTAAAACACTGGTTCAACTTCTTTTGGGTGTTTCTGTATATTTGCTTTTTTTTTTTTTTTTTTTTTTTTAGTTCACTTGATTCCAGCACCTCATGGAAGTAGCTCAT
Source organism: Erinaceus europaeus (assembly GCF_950295315.1). Classification (NCBI taxonomy): domain Eukaryota; kingdom Metazoa; phylum Chordata; class Mammalia; order Eulipotyphla; family Erinaceidae; genus Erinaceus; species Erinaceus europaeus. The sequence goes on along the minus strand of NC_080163.1, from coordinate 66,345,433 downwards.
AAGTAATAAATAATTCAGCCCTCAAAAGGCCATGCAGCATGTGATGGCAATGCAGGTGTGTTCCAGCATTACAGTCTAGGGGGATACAAGCAAAAATAGACATTCTTTAAACAAATATTCTTTGGGATTTTGTTTATTTGTTGGATTTAGTTTTTGTTCTGTGTACAATGTTGGTCAAACACAAGCCAAGGCAATAGCTATAGAGAAAATGTCATTTAAATCGTCTACATGCTTAAAAAGATGTCTTACTAAGAACAGTAAAAGAATGTAAAAGAGAACAGAGTGGGTAGAGGGAGGATGACATTCAGGAATGAGCTCTGCTTTCCAAGCAGTCCCTGGATCCCCATTGCCAAGTTTCCTGGGCTTTCAAAGAGTCATTTTGAGATCAGCTAAAGCCATTCAACTGTACCCAATTCTCAGGGCCAATCTGCCTCAGAAATATACCATTTCTCAAATACAAGGAAAGCTAATCCCAGAGGCCCTACACTGGAATGTAACAGGGCAAGGGCCCTGTACTTCCTGCTCTCAGAAAATGAGAAATCTCAACAGTGCCTTGCTGCAGACATTTAAGATCACACTTGTGAAGGACTGACCAAAAACTGTGTCTCAAAAATAATCTTTTGGGCTGAAGAGAAAGCATGATGGCTATGCAAAACCTTGAAGCCCTGAGGTCCCAGATTCAGTCCCTAGCACCACCACCAATCAGAGCTGAGCAGTTCTCTAGTCATTCTGTCTCTGTATCTCTTTCTCCCTCTCATTAAGATAAATTAAAGTATATTTTAAAAAAATAATAATGATCTTTCAACACTCTGCTGGCAATGTTAACAACGATAATTCTTTCAAGCAGCAGAAGCAAATAAGTGATTCTTTTACCTTTCCAGTGGGCAGACAAAGGGAAACAATGGTTTCCAAGATTGGGTTCAGACATTTTTACCTGCCAGGCAGTGAGGAAAAGAGAATGACCAGACCCTGCCCTAAAAAACTAGCCTTTGGTAAACTAGAGAACAGATTGACCACACATCGCAAATCACTTGAGACAATGGAACAACAGGTGCAGTTTTGTTTTTTTTCTTCACTTCCAAGGATGAGAAAATAACATGAAAAGCAACTCTCACTGAAGCATTCAATTTCATTACACATAAGGATACTCATACACAAATAAGATTTTCAGTACATTTAAATCCCAAGGTGCTAAAAGAGCAAGCAAGCTGAGGTCAGGGATGGGGGTGGACACAACCCACAAAGTGAATTAATGTGGCACTCTTGGATTTGACACCAGGCTCTAGGAAAGGGATGGCAAAGTTAGACCACTGCTCTAAGTGTTATTTTATCATTTCAATGTGTGTTAGTTTCAGGGGCCTGGTGGTGCACCTGGTTGAGTGTGAGTGTTATCACACACAAGGACCTGGGTTCAAACCCCTGGTACCCACCTGCAGGGAGGATGCTTCATGAGAGGTAACGCAATGCTATAGTTGTCTCTGATTCTTTCTCCCTCTCTATCTCTCCTTTCCCTCTCCATCTCTCTCTCTCCTGTCAAATAAAAAAATAACAGTAATAAGATTTTCAAATGATCCTTTGTGGGTTCAGTTTAAAGTGAAGGGTCAGGGAAAACTGCCTTTTCACTCTTCTGCAAAACATCAAGCAGGTCTTACAGCAGAAGTCACCTCCATAGTAACTAAGCACCAGGGCACTAGGGACTATCGCCTCAGGTGAAAAAGCTGCACTCAGACATGTTTAAAATGGAGTTCAGGGGAGCCGGGTGGTAGCACAGTGGGTTAAGTGCACGTGGCGCAAAGCGCAAGGACTGGAGTAAGGATCCTGGTTCAAGCCCCCGGCACCCCATCTGCAGGGGAGTCGCTTCACAGGCGGTGAAGCAGGTCTGCAGGTGTCTGTCTTTCTCTCCCCCTCCCTGTCTTCCCCTCCTCTCTCCATTTCTCTCTGTCCTATCCAACAACAACGACATCAGTAACTACAGCAATAAAATAACAAGGGCAACAAAAGGGAGTAAATAAATAAGAAAATTTTTTTTAAAAAAATGGAGTTCAACTTACTTAGATGAAAAAAAAATTTTTTAAAGCAGTTCAGTAAGTGTCTTCCCCTGGGGAATACAAAATAAGATTGAGAATCATGTGGGGTTGTCAGCTGAGAACATCTGAGAGAGTTTTGAAAAAAAGTAAAATGTCATATTCTTAGCTTGCTAGCTAAGAAACAATGCATAGCAAACAGGGGCAGAAATGTTTATGACCTACAAAGCATTTGTGGGGTGTAGCCTATAACAGCTAAGTAGTTCGACAAGTTTTACTATTGACCAAGGTAGTTGGTCGCCATTACCCAACTCAGAATACAGAATTACCAATTAGCCAATCTTGCCAACCCAGGTGGCTCCGTCCCTCTGTCCAACGTTAACTCTTTGGAAGAACTGGTAAGTCACAAAACACAGCAAATGGCTTTTTTTTTTCCCAGAATCCCTAAGATAGCCATTCTTATCATCTTGATACTCATTTTTTAAGGAATGTATAATATAGTTTGTAAGTGAACTGATACCAGAGTTAACGCACCAGCTAGATGTTTTTCTTAAAAAAAAAAAAAAATTTAGGCAGGAGAGATAGCATAATGGTTATGCAAAGTCTTTCATGCCTGAGGATCTGAGGCCTCAATCTCAATCCTCAGCACCACCATAAGCAGAACTGAGTAGTGCTCTGGTAAAAATAAATAAATAACTTACTAGGGAGAAACAGAGCACAAGCTAGAACTCACGACTTCATGCATGCAAGTATGATGGTCTACCCCACTGAACACCTCCCAGGTTATGGCTTTCAAAAGAAATTTAAGGCATCAACAGTCCTAACAGACTTTTTTCTTTTTTTGTAGATTTACTTTACTAATGACAGAGAGAACCAAAGCATCACTCTGGCACATGTGATGCCAGAGACCGAATTCAGGACCTCATGCTTTGACATGCAAAGCTCTCGTCACTGCGCCACCTACTAAGCCAACAAATTGTATTCTTAGGTAACCAGACTTTCCCATCAAATACATATAAAACGATCTCCATTTTGAAAGGAATAGGTTAATATCTATTTACAAAATTAACTTGCACTGCACTATTTCCAAAATTAAAAGGCATTTAATAATTTTTAAAATGCCATAATCAGTAATATTTCTATAACCTATTGAGAGACTAGGTGCTCCTCAGAATTCTTCAAGGTTTCTAAGTGTGTTTGAACAAAAATAAAAAGGATTTCCAAACTATTTCAGAGCTATGTCAAAATAATTACTATAAGGATACATGCTTCCTGAGTCAAGAACAACCCTAAACTCCTTGTAAACAAAGATGAAAGAAAATATAGCCAGCATCAGTAGCTTAAGATCTCTTAGAATTCGAAAAAACTAATGCAATTGTAAATACTAAGTCTACCACTTCTTTTTTTTTTTCCATTTTGTTGCCCTTGTTGTTGCCCTTATTGTTGCCATTGATGTTGTTGTTTGATAGGACAGAGAGAAATGGAGAGAGGATGGGAAGACAGAGGAGGGGAGAGAAAGAGAGACACCTGCAGACCTGCTTCACAGCTTGTGAAGCGACCCCCCTGAAGGTGGGGAGCTGGGGCTCAAACCAGGATTCTTACTCTGGTCCTTGAGCTCCCTTCCATATGCGCTTAACCCGCTGTGCTACCACCCAGTCCCCAAGTCTACCACTTCTATAATCATCTACTTAGCATTTCATTTACTGGACCATGTCTAAACCAGCTACATGTGTTAATATTCTCTCATGAGATCAGGTATTTTCCCTCAGGCTCAAATGTAAACAGCACTGATAGTTTCATTCTATTTGCTCTACCTAAGCAGAATCTCCAGGTAACCGAAAGGTCCTATACCATTCTTGCAAATAGACTTTAATGATAGAAGAAAAGGCAATGGTTTACCTCATCATCTCTTGAACACAAGACAAACAAACATGACAGGCATCAAGATATTCAATCCACCCTACACACACACACACACACACACACACACCTTCTAGAAGAGTTCCTGGCAAAGCAGCAGAATTTTCATGATTTATCTTATAATCAAAGTAAGTCCAATGGGGAGTTGGGGCGAGGGAAATCTCACATCAAAAAGTGAATATTCAGCTTTAAAGACAAATGATTGCATGGTCCAGGAGGTGGCACAATGGGTAAAGCACTGAACTCTCAAGAGTTAGGTCCTGAGTTCAATCCCTGGCAGCACATCTACTGGAGTGATATCTGGTTCTTTCTCTCTCTCCTCCTACTTTCTCATAAATAAAATCTTGAAGAAAAAAAAAGAGGGCAATAGCTCAGAGGGTTAAGTGCAAGTGGTGCAAAGCACAAGGACCAGCGTAAGGATCCTGGTTCTAGGCCCTGGCTCCCCACCTGCAGGGGCAATGCTTCACAGGTGGCGAAGCAGGTCTGCAGGTATCTCTCTCTCTCTCCCTCTCTGTCTTCCCCTCCTCTCTCCATTTCTCTCTGTCCTATCCAACATCGACAGCATCAATAACAATAATAATAACTACAACAATAAAAAAAACTACAACAATAAAACAACAAGGGCAACAAAAGGGAGTAAATAAATAAAATAAAAATATTTTTTTTAAAAAAAAGACAAATGATTGGGCTGGGGAGACAGTATAAAAGTTATGCAAGTGAGAAAAAGAGAAAAAGAAAGGAAAAATGATTACCAAAAATAGAAATTTTGTTTTGTTTTTTTGCCTCCAGGGTTATTGCTGGGGCTATGTGCCGGCACTATGAATCCACTGCTCCTGGGGGCCATTTTTTTCCTAATTTTGTTGCCCTTGTTGCTATTGTTGTTGTTACCTCTGTTGTTGTTGTCAGATAGGACAAAGAGAAATCGAGAGAGGAAAGGAAGACAGAAAGGGGGGGTGAGGAAAGAAAGACCCCTGCAGACCTGCTTCACCGCTTGTGAAGTGACCGCCCTGCAGGTGAAGAGCCAGGGGCTCGAACTAGGATCCTTACACCAGTCCTTGCGCTTCACTCCATGTGCACTTAAACCGCTGTGCTACCCCCAGCCCCCACAAGAAGCCTTTTCATACTACACTTTTAGGAAGCTGTAATTGTTTTACTTAAGTCAGCCACAGTCTTTTCATTGAGAGAAAAAGGGAGAGACAGACAGGAATTAAAAGTGTGCTACAGCCACACCTCTAGAAATATTTTTCTGGGGCTTGTTATAAACATCTAAATGTCTTCCTCCAACTCCATTCAAAGGCCAGCATTCAGGAAAAGACACTTAATTACACTGCCTTTTTTTTTTTTTCTCCACTGGGCACATTCCTAAATGTGTCCTCCAGGGACACCCTGGAGACTAAAGTCCTGGATTTTTCTCCAGTCAATTATCTACAGACTTCTCCCTGTAAGAAAGGAATTTCATCTCATTAGTGGCTGCACATAGCTCCCTTGCCAAACACATCATTAGCCACCCAAGCTATAGAAGGTAACTTGTTTTTTTTCTCTATGTTTCCTTTCTCTCTTTCTTTCTTTTTTTTCTAACCAGAACTCTGTTCAGGCCTGGTTTATGGTGGTACTGGGATTTGAACTTGAAAATATGAAATTTTTTTTTGCAATGACCATTATGCTGTCTCCCCAGCCCTAACTTATTTCTTCAGTATCCAGGAAGGGCATTGGCAAGCAAGATGTACTCAAAACAAGGAAGCTGTGAAGAAACAAGCAAACAAAACACCTGGGCTTTGACTTCAAGGTTCCTCCAACCCTAGTGTTTAATCCACTTGGGTTAAATGTAAGAAGAAGCTGTACTCCGTTGCTGGTCCTATGTCCAAAGAAATTGCAACCACTGAGTCAGTCACACAGGCCGCCAAGAGTCAGTGTTGGGTTCATACAGCAAAGAATATGACTGAAGTGGTCCCTGATCAAAGGAAGAGCAGTCAAAGGTTGTGTCCCCTTAGTCAACTAAGGGGTACATGAGATCCAACCAATGTCACATTAAGAGAAGCAGAACACTGGCTGGGGAGATAGCAGAACGGTTATGCAAAAGACTTTTGTGCATGAGGCTCTGAGGCCCCAGGTTCAATCCCCAGCACCACCATAAGCCAGAGCTGAGTAGTGTTCTAGTCTCTCTCTGTTTGTATCATTCTCTCTGTATATCACTCATTAAAATAAAAATATCAAAGAAGAAGAAAGAGAAGGAGGAGAAGGAGAATGAGAAGAAGCAGCAAACTAGGAGGCTGGGCAGTAGTACACCTAGTTAAGTGCACATGTTACCATGCACAAGAACCCAGGTTTAAGCTCCAAATCCCCACTTGCAGGGGAAAGCTTCACAAGCAGTGAAGCAGTGCTGCAAATGTCTCTCTGTCTCTCTATTCCTCTCCCCTTCCCTCTTGATTTCTCTCTGTCCTATCAAATTAAATAAAGTTTTAAAAAGTCTCTTAGAAAAAAAAGAGGAGCAACAGAAAATGAGCATCATTGTAATACTTACCTCATAAGGCTCTTAAAAGGATTAAATAAAATGATTTTCAAAAAAAGACAGCAAAACCTATTTGTCAAATTTACTCCCAACACAACAGATCCAGATTTTCTTCAACAATTGAGCCAAAGGACTGGATGTTAATTCCACTGACATTCAAAGACCTCTGAAATTTAGAGAATTACAGCAGACCTAGAAGCAGGGTGACCCAGGGAACTACTGTGATGAAGATAAGGACTTGAACTAGCCTATCATACTTTCCATTTGCCCCAGGATTTCTTTCTTTCTTACAATTTTTAAATATTTATTTATTTTCCCTTTTGTTGCTCTTATTGTTGTAGTTATTGTTGTTGTTATTGATGTCATTGTCGGATAGGACAGAGAGAACTGGAGAGAGGAGGGGAAGACTGAGAAGGGGAGAGAAAGACAGACACCTGCAGACCTGCTTCACCGCCTGTGAAGCGACTCCCCTCCCCTATAGATGGGGAGCCGGTGGCTCGAACCAGGATCCTTCTGCCAGTCCTTGTGCTTTGTGCCACCTGCGCTCAACCCGCTGCCCTACCGCCCGACTCCCGCCCTTGTTTTTTATTGTTGTTGAAGTTTTTATCGTTGTTGTTGTTGATGTCGTCGTTGTTAAATAGGACAGAGAGAAATGTTGAGAGGAGGGGAAGACAGAGAAGGGGAGAGAAAGACAGAAACCTATAGACCTGCTTCACCGCCTGTGAAGTGACTCCCCTGCAGGTGGGGAGCCGGGGGCTCGAACCGGGGTCCTTAAGCCTGTCCTTGTGCTTCGCGCCATTTGCACTTAACCCGCTGCGTTACTACCTGACTCCTGCCCCAGGATTTCTTAATCCTTCTGGCACAAAGCCAGAGCTAGTATCCCTCCAAAAGGAAGATGAGGCTGAGCAGGGGCACACTCAGTAAAGCATACACATTCTCTAATGTTTGAAGACCCAGGTTTAAGCCCCTGGTCCCCCTGCAGCAGGGAAGCTTCTTAAGAAGTGAAACAGATCTGCAGGTATCTTTCCTCTCTGTTTCTCTTTCTCCATATTTATCCTTGTCTCTATTAAAAAAAAGAAGGAAGAAAGAAAGAAAGAAAGAGGGGGTCAGAAGGTAGCACAGCGGGTTAAGCGTAAAGCGCAAAACCGGAGAAAGGATCCTGGTTTGAGCCCCGTCTCCCCACCTGCAGGGTGGTGTTGCTTCACAGGTGGTAAAACTGGTCTGCAGGTGTCTTTCTCTTCCTCTCTTTCTGTCTCCCCCCCTCTCTCCATTTCTCTCTGTCCTATCCAATAGCAACATCAATGGCAACAGTAAAAATAATGACAAGGAGGGCAACAAAATAGGAAAAAATGGCCTCCAGGAGCAGTGGATTCATAGTGCAGGCACCGAGTGAGTCTCAGTGATAACCCTGGAGACAAAAAAAAAAAAAAAAAAAAGAAAGGAAGGGAAATATGGCTGCCTAGAACAGTGGAGTCATGCAGACACTGAACCCCAGAGAAATAACTGGTGGGAGGAAAAAAACAGAGAGAGAAACATCATTTTCAAGGCAATTAAAACTGTGGCATTTAAATGGATATCTAAAATTATTGTTAAGTAGGAGAGTGATGTCAGCATGTATGCCAGAGTAGTTGACATTTTAATAAGCACCTGCATTACATTTCATGTAATTAAGACATTTTTTGTTAATAACTATAATCAAAATGGCATGTCAGATACTATTTATAAAAACTTTCTTCTGATGACAGATATAGAAGTCTTTGTAGCCAAAAGGAAGTTTCAGCAAAATGAAAATGTTTCTACTACATTTATATTCAAACGGTGACTTACTTGTCTCCACACTTTTATTTTCCATTTATGATTCCACTTCTCTCTCTCTTTTTTTTTTTTTTTCACCACAGCACAGCTCTGGCTTATGGTGGTGCTGGGAATTGAATTTGGGGACTTTGGAGCCGCAGGCATGAAAGTCTTTTTTTTACATAGCCATTATGCTCATTTGCTCTGCCTCTACTTTTCTTTTTCTTAGACCTACATTCCTGGAAGCAGGTACTGTTTTAAAGATTACATTAGTCACACTCTTACAGAACAAAGGCTTGTCCTGTGTGCAAGTTGGACACACACACACGTACACACCCTGGTTTCAATGACTTTGCCTACATATTCCCTCCACAGGTATCACTGCCCACAGCAGTCTTTGTAATGGTGATCTCACTCCAGTATCACAGTGACTGTTGGGAAAAGAAGGCAGCCACCACTTCCTGATTCACTTCTAACTGTTAAGTTCTTTTATTTTATTTGTCTTTCTTATCATGTCCTCTCATTCAAAACTGCCCAACCTTCAACAGAGCTGTGAAATCTATACCCTTCTGTTCATCCCCACAACCAGTACTCTAATCCACACCTAGAATCCACTCTAGTCTGCTGGGCACTGGGATTACTGCAAAAAGCTTCCCATTTTCCTCTGATTCTAGCCTAGAACTTCTTCAAATTCCAATAGCCAAAGGGATATTTCGACAAAACTGAATCACATCATCCCCCGCTTTTCACACTCATTGGTGACTTCTTATTACTCTTCTCACATTTCTCTTCTGCTTTCCTCCTGAGTCTCTCACAATCACTCTAGCTCCTCAGGGGTTGGGTGTTTGCCCAGGTTGTTCTCTATCAGACTCCCTTCCTCTATTTTCTCTTGGAAATTTTCATCTTTATTCTTCAGACGACTTTTGCAGTCTCCTTTAAAGTTCATCTTTCCTGCAATTTCTCACCTGACACCCCATCCTCTGCCTCCCAGGCACTCCTCACAATACATGACCATTTATTTATATGTTTATCTATTTAACATCTCTTCCTCTCCCCTCCCACAAGGCTCAGAGTTTCCTGAAAGCAGGACTCCTGTCTATTTTGATCAAAGTTGCTTACAGTGTATTCCCAGTATCCAACACAGAGTACCTAGTTTAAAAAAAAAAAAAAAAAAAAACATGTTTACTAGAGCATGAATGATTTTAAATGTATTTATATTTTAAAATTTTTTTTATTATCTTTACTTATTGGATATAGACAGCCAGAAATTAAGAGAAAGGGGAAGACAGAGAGGAAGAAAGAGAGATACTTACAGCACTGCTTCACCACTTGTGAAGCTTTCCCTCCGCAGGTGGGAACTGGGGGCTTGAATCCAGGTCCTTGCGCACTCAACCAGGTGCGCCACCACCCGGCCCCTTAAATTTATTTTTATTGCCACCAGCATTATTGCTGGGGCACCGTGCCTGCACAACAAATCCACCATTCCCAGTAGTCTTTTTTTTTTTTTCCTTTCTATTTTATTTGACAGGACAAAGAGATATTAAGAGGCAAGTGGGGACAGTAAGGGAGAAAGATAAACTGCAGACCTGCTTCACAGGTTTTGAAGCTTCCCCCTTGCAAGTATGGAGTAGGGTTTTGCACCTCGGTCCTCACGCACAGTGACAGGTATACTCAAGTGGTGTACCACCATGCACTGTGGGCCCAAAGCATGAATTTTAAAGAAGAAAAAAACTAGTTATGAACTTTGCCCCTTCAAACTGAACATCTTACAAGTGAAATACTAGTCAAATAATACAGTGAGAAAACACATAGGTATAAATCTCACATCATCCGAGCAATGACTTTGAAGTATTCATCCTTCTTAGTCATTTCATTCCATTGCTTTCAGCAGGTTAGGGTTATTTATTGCAGCGTTAACAAAGAACTGGGTCTGGGTACTGAGCTATCAGTTTCTACGCAGGGGTGGGAGGGGACTGTCCATCGGTAAGAAGAGGAAGGGTCCATAAGGCTCACAGTATCTTTCAGGGGAATGGCAATAAAGGAAAAACTTAGTTAATAACAACTTTAATGGAATTTTCTAACCTGTTACCAAAAAAAAAAAAAAAAAAAAAAGAAAAAGAAATCTAAAGTTGGTTAAGAAACCTAAAGTATAAGCACAAACACTGTAACTTGTGAACTGCAGATCTTTGTAGCTAAGTTACTTCTCTGTATCCAGCTCTCCCAGAAAAACTATCTAAACTTGATTTCTTCGGAATCTCTCTCTCTCTCTCTCCCTGTGTGTGTGTGTGTGTGTGTGTGTGTGTGTGTGTGTTGCCACCAGGGTTATTGCTGGGATTCAGTATCTGCACAATGAAGCCTCTGCTACCAAGTTAGGTTTTTTTTATTTTATTTTTTTTTTTTATTTATTTATTCCCTTTTGTTCCCCTTGTTGTTTTATTGTTGTAGTTATTATTGTTGTTGTCGTTGTTGGATAGGACAGAGAGAAACGGAGAGAAGAGGGGAAGACAGAGAGGAGGAGAGAAAGATAGACACCTGCAGACCTGCTTCACCGCCTGTGAAGCGACTCCCCTGCAGGTGGGGAGCCGGGGTTTGAACCAGGATCCCTATGCCGGTCCTTGTGCTTTGCGCCACCTGCGCTTAACCTGCTGCGCTACAGCCCGACTCCCAGGTTTTTTTTTTGTTTTGCTTCGTTTAATTTGACAGAGATAGAAATGAAGAAGGAAGGTGATAGGAAGGGGAGTTTTCTTTCTTTCTTTCTTTCTTTCTTTCTTTCTTTCTTTCTTTCTTTCTTTCTTCTCTTAATATGACAGAGACAGAAATGGAAAAATGAAGGGACTAGAGAGGAAAAGAGTCAGAAAGATATCTGCAGTGCATGGTAACATGTGCTCTACCAGGTGTACCACTGCCTGCCTGGCCCCATAACTCATGATTTCTTCACCAACTAATTACGGTTTTGTTTATGTTGTTGTTGTCTCTTGGGCTTCACCACTCCAGGCTGACATTTTCAGATAGAGAGACATCATAGCATGTAAGCTTCCTTTAGTGTGATGGAGGCCAGACTCGAACCTGGGTCACAGGAATGGCAAAAAAAAAAAAAAAAAAAAAACAGCCTCCATGGCATCTTCCCAACTTAGCTATCTCTCTCTTTCTCTTTTTAAAGAATTTATTTATTTACTAATGAGAAAGATAGGAAGAGAGAAAGAACCAGACATCACTCTGGTATATGTGCTGCTGGGGATTGAACTTGGGACCTCATACCTGAAAGCCCAATGCTTTATCCACTGCACCACCTCTTGGACCACCCAACTGAGCTATCTCTGCTGGCCCTGATTGCAGCATCTTTTAACATTTCAGACTCTTCAAAATACCTAACCTATATTAATATCCAAATCCTTGCATACACAATTAATTTTTTCTTGCATCTTCAAAAGATAAGAAAATTCTCTAGCACCTACTTTCACTCTTCATATTTGGAAGATTAATGCGAATTAAATTCCATAGAATTTGAAATCTGGGAGGTATTCCAGTGACTAGAGCTTTGGACTTAAGAACATGATGTTCTGAATTCCATCCTCAGCATTACAAATACCAGTGTGATTCTTTGGTTCTCTCTCTAATCCTTTCCCTTTCTCCTGTAAAAATCAATTCATTTCAACTTCTATTGTATTTTACTACCAGAGCACTTCTCAGCTCTGGTTTATGGACGGGCTGGAGATTGAACGTGGGACCCTTGGTACTTCAAGCATGGAAGTGCTTTTGCATAACCATTATGCTATCTCCCCAGCCTTTCATCTTAAGTAAAAGGATCACTCATTCTTCCCTACTGGTGTTTGTAAAATATGAGTCACGCACTCAACTTGAGGTTTACAAAATCTAAGTCCTTATAGAAAGCATACCTGTATCAAGAGAACTAATGGAAACATTTGAACAGATGGCTCCCAATACCACAAGTTTTAGCTTTTGCATATGTACCTTTGAGTAAAGTCATACTTAGAGCAGTACCTCTTCTTTGCTGGAGAGTCTCATTCTTTTTTTCTTTTTTGCCTCCAGGGTTATTGCTGGGGCTTGGTGCCTGCACTATGAATCTACCGCTCCTGGAGGCTATTTTTTCCCCTTTTGTTGCCCTTGTTGTTTTATGTTGTTGTGATTATCATTGTTGTTGTTAGATAGGACAGAGAGAAATGGGAGAGAGGAGGGGTAGACAGAGAGAGGGAGAGAAAGATAGACACCTGCAGACCTGCTTCACCGCCTGTGAAGCAACCCCCACACACACACAGGTGGGGAGCTGGGGGCTCGAACCAGGATCCTTATGCTGGTCCTTGCGCTTTGCACAATGTGCTCTTAACCCTCTGCATTACCGCCCAATTCCTGAGATTCTCATTCTTATCCTCATGTCTCCTCTCCCTCTCTCTCTCTTCTCTCTCTCTCTCTCACACACACACACATACACATACAACAGTTTTGAGTCTTTATTTCTGTTTACAATGTCTAAGGTGGAGTCAAACCATTAATAATTAGTTCAGATGACTTTCCTAGCTCAACCAGTTTCTTTCTGTTCAACTTCCACCCTTCAGTATATATCTCATTCTCCAAATCTCAACTATCATGAACACCCATGTAACACGCCAAGGGCTTGGTTTAACTGGATTCCCCCAGCACCTAGGAAAGTCCCAGCAAATGGAAGGTGGGAAGTTTGTAATTTCACCTACTCATCTGAGGAACAAAGAAACTTTCCATTGTAGCTATTAAAAACAAAATCAAATAAGCACAAATAAGCTTACACAACAGAGACAGGAAAAATTATCTAGGTTTAGTGTAACACTGGAAAGCATGAGGAAAATAAAGATGCAGGGACTGGACCTTTCCTGGAAAGGAGGTTAATTAAGTTTCTAAATCTTATGTGTCTATACACAAGATTCATTAATCCAGAAGCCCAGAAATATCTTACAAACATCAATTAAATCTAGCAACAATCTCTATCTACAAATGGAAACTTGATTATTTACAGCAGCCTGAATAATAATGAGTCAGGACTCCAGTGGGCACCAGACTGGAATCTCCCCTTTGGCAAGGAGGCACCATCTATCTTTCAAAGGAATAAAAAGGTGGTGGTACACCCAGCACAGAGCATATGTCACCATGTGCAAGGACCCCAGTTCAAACCACCAGTCCTCATCTGTGGGGTGGAAACTTACATGAGCCATAAAGTAGTGCTACAGGTGTCTCTCTCTTCTCTCCCTCTCCCTCCTCAGTTTCTGTCTCCCACTCCCCAGAAAAAAGGGGGGGGGGAGAGAGAAAGGAAGGAAAGAAGGAAGAAAGGAAGGAGGGAGAGAGGGGGAGGGAGGGATGGATGGATGGAAAGGAGGATGAGCTGATAGAAGTTAAGTACAATCATCATGCAGGCACTGAGCCCCAGTGACAAGCCTAGTAGCAATAAAAAATAAATGAAATAATGTTGGGGTGGGGGAGATAGCATAATGGTTATGCAAAGAGACTCTTACGCCTGAGGCTTCAAAGTCCCAGGTTCAGTCCCCCCGCACCACCATAAGCCAGAGCTGAGCAATGCTCTGGTAAAAAATAAAAAATAAACCTGAAATGAAATAATGTTTATGTAAATTGGACTCTGGACGTGAATAAAGTCTTGAACTTTATTCTCTGAACAGTTTTGGACTCTCAAACATGAGTTCATCCCTGGTATCCCATGTACCAGTAATGACCTGGTGTTCTCTCTCTCTCCCTCCCTCCCTCTGCTATTTAAAAAATTGTACATTTGTAAAGCTGAAGGCCTGGGTAGTAGTACAATAAAGCACACACATTGCCATCCATAAAGACCAAGCTTCAAATTGGGGGGAGCCTTATGAGCAGTGGAGAAATACTACAGATGTCACCTCTCTCTCTCTCTCTTCCTCCCTCTCTCCCTCCCCCTATATTCCTCCCTGTCTCTATAAGAAAAAGAAAGAAATAACCGCCAGGAGTGATGACATCATTATACAAGGCCCAGCAATAGCACTATTGGAAAAAAAGAAAAATACTTTTTTAATTTACATAAGAAACAGATGGTGAGGGCAACAAAAGAGAATAAATAAATAAATAAATATTTTTAAAAAACAGATGGCAGAGAGGTTAAGTTAATATCCACACATCTTGGGATAGGACAGGACAACCAAGTGAAATGGAAGCGGAAAAGAAGTCAACTTCAGGCCTCAATGTCATTCACTCAAATGGAAAATTAGCATTACATCAGCCCCTTCTTAGCAAAGATACTGCTCATCTTATGGCTTGTAAACTGATGCCAGGAGATACTCCATCCATCCTCACCTCAAGGCTCTCTGTTTTATCTGATTTGAGTTAAAAAATGCCTATTCATCTCTGAGCAGATAAGCCAACAAGGTTATCATTTGCAAGCATGCATGCTGAAATTGTACCAACCCTATAGAAAAGGGAGTCGGTAACTTCAAACCCTCTGGGTTTTCCTCTTTCAGCAGAGAAAGCTAAAGTACTCTTTATATCTAAAACACATAAAGTAGATCTGTGTGCTTCACAAGTGGTAGAAATTACATGGCAACAAGACTGTTTATATATTTAAGGTTCAGCCAAGTAGCCAATTAAATGAAGTGAAACTAGCTTTTGGCATACGCGATAAGAATTACCAGTGTTCTGCTCCAAACACCTGTGAAAGAGTATAAACCAGTAATGCCTAGGAATGCATGAATTTTTTTTCCCACCAACTTCCATTCCCTGCAGGAATGAGATACCCAAACCCAGAACTCTTTGCTTTTTTGATGGAGGGGAGGAGGAGTCACAGCATCAGGAAGCTTCCTTCAGTGTGTTGAGGTCAGGCTCAAAACTGGGTGGCACATATGGCAACACTATCAAGGTGAGCTATTTTATAGACCTGAACTCTTAGCTCTTAACTGGGGAGCTCCAGGTAAGCAGCTATCCTATCCACCTCAGAGAACAGGTGGGCACACAAATATTCTCTCTCTCTCTCTCTCTAATTAATATGCACCACTAAATTCTTTTTTTTAATTTTTTAAATTTTTCCCCTTTTGTTGCCCTTGTTTATTATTGTTGTTGTATTTATTATTGTTATTGCTGTCGTCGTTGTTGGATAGGACAGAGAGAAATAGAGAAAGGAGGGGAAGACAGAGAGGGGAAGAGAAAGATAGATACCTGCAGACCTGCTTCACCACCTGTTAAGCAATTCCTGCAGGTGGGGAGCTGGGGGCTCGAACCAGGATCTTTACACTGGCCCTTGAGCTTTGCACCATGTGCACTTAACCCACTGTGCCACCACCCAGCTCCCGCACCATTAAATTTTATCTAGACCAATGTCTATTAAGTTACCCTAGATATTTTAGCCCAAGAATAAATTTGCATTCCTAAGGCTCAGTTGGTCATCATGGAAATTCAAATCATCACTAAGTACTTGACAGTACTAATTCTACTGTGCTCCCCTAGTCATTTCAAAAACTTTATTAAAGTGTAAAGCTAAGTATTTTCTTAAATTAAATTCTATATCCCTTAAATATTACTTTTCCAATTATAATATATTTTATAAACCATGTTAAGTGTATCAGAAAGCATCTGATACACTTAACATGGTAGAGATGTTTTCCTTTAAAAATAAAACAATACTGGAAGCCAGGGGGTAGCTCACAGGGTTAAGCACACATGGTGTGAAACACAAGGACACATGGTGTGAAACATAAGGATCCTGATTGGAGGCCCCCTCACTCCCCACCTGCAGGGGGGTCGATTTGCAAGCAGTGAAGCAGGTCTGCAGGTGTCTATCTTTCTCTCCCCCTGTCTTCTCCTCCTCTCTCGATTTCTCTCTGTCCTATCCAACAACAAAAGCAATAATAATAACCACAACAACGGTTAAAACAAGGGCAATAAAAGGAAAAAATATAATAAAAAATACACACACACACAAAAAAAAAAACATCCTTAATTCCAAGTTTCTAGTATTCCTGAGGCCCTTTAGAGTCACATTTGTGTGACTAGGGGTCATAAACTTCAAAAAGCAGCAATGTCTGCTTCCCAGTTGGGCTTGGCCATGGGCAGACCCTAACTCTGATCATTCCTGGGCAATTCTTAACTATTTTAGAGGCCAGGGCAAACAGGGTTAATATTCTTCAGTCTGAAAGTTAAGACCAAACAGTCCAGGCATTCTTTGGGAAGGAGGGGGGAGGGGTAAACTCTCCAGACCCACCAAGCCTCAGGCGATTGGGAAGTGGGGATGGAGGGCAGGCGTGTCTCCTCTCCCTCTCCCGCCTTTCACCCTTTTACACACACACATACACACACACACACACACACACACACACACACACGGTTTTCATTCTCTCTGTCTCTGATAAACACACAGCTTACATTCCCCAACCACACACACACACACACACACACACACACACACACACACACACACACACGGTTTGCATTCTCTCTGTCTCTGATAAACACACAGCTTACATTCCCCCAACCACACACACACACACACACACACACACACACGGTTTGCATTCTCTCTGTCTCTGATAAACACACAGTTTACATTCCCCAAACACACACACACACACACACACACACACACACACACGGTTTGCATTCTCTCTGTCTCTGATAAACACACAGTTTACATTCCCCAACCTCACTACCACCGCCTCCCCTGTGTAATGCCCCTCCCGACTCCTCGGTTCCTGGGTGAGCCAGCACTCTTGGTTTTAGCCAGGATCTGGGTTTTAGTGCCCAGTTACTCCTCTCTGAGCTCTGGCCCGGCTAGTCTCAACTCAATGAAGCACCCAGAAGATTTTCAACATAAGCAAACGCGCACATCGAAGGTAAGTACACAGAAACAGGAGGTATTCTGCCAGCGCACTTGGGTTTCCAATTTATCAAAGTAAATATGTCAATCAATCAATCATCAAGTGCTCACTAAGCACCAAGCCGGAGCCACGTCCTATCTATTCAGTATAGCCCCGGCTACCTCCCCTGCTAAGGAAGAACCTAGGAACCTGGAGCGCTAGGGCTGGACAGCTGAAAGAACTTGAAGCAGCTAGGTGCTCATACTATTAGCAATGAAGGGGTTCCCTCTCCTAAGGCCTCTCTCTCTCTTTTCAAAAATATTTATTTATTTATTTATTTACTTATCTATCTATCTATCTATCTGGGTAGAGACAAAAATTGGGAGGAGGGGCAAGATAAAAAGGAAATAGACTCCTGCAATCCTGTTTCACCACTTATGAAGCTTCCCCTGCAGGTGGGGACCGAGGGCTTGAACCCTGGTGCATTGTAGCATATGCACTTAACCAGGTGCCCCACCACTGGGCCCCTCTCCTAAGGTCTGTGCGTGACCCCTGGGGCCTGTGCGCTCACTCTCAAAGGATCTCAGTGCCCAGGCACCCGTTCTACCTTCCCCCCGCCCCCTCGCACTGTTCCTCTGCGCCTGCCCGCACTCACTGGGTCTTCCTGCGGCCCTGGTCCCGATGCAGCTCCCGCAGATCCACCTCGGCGCGGCCCAGGAACTTGTCGAGCCCGAGCAGTGAGCGGTGCAGCACGGTGAGCTGCAGGGTGGCGGCGGCGGCGGGCGCAGCCCCAGCGGACAGCAGCGGCGGCAGCTCGAAGGTGGCCTCTTCCCGCCATACCGGCGCGCCCAGGCTGCGCTCCGACACCGACGTGGCGTACTTCTCCTTGCCCACCTGGATCACCGCATACGCGTCGCTCGTGCCTCCGGGGCCCTTGGCCCGCAGGCCCCGGGCCTGCAATACTGTGACTTGCACATGCGTCGGGGACCACAAGGTCCCCGGGCCCCGGCCCGCCGAAGCTGCCAGGGACATGATGATCGCGCCGCGGAGAGCGAGAGTAACAGAGAGCAAAAGATCTCCGGGACTCGCAACCTCGGCGCGCCCCGCCCCTCTGCCCCCGATCACTTTAAGGCTTCCGGCCACGCCCCCGCCAGGTCCCGCCCCCCTCCAGGCTCTTACCACGCCCCCCTCCGCGCCTCCCGACCCACCTGCCTCGCCCGCAGGACCTTCGCGCTCCGGCGGCCCTAGAAGCTCCCGGGCGCCGAGGGCGGGGCGGCTCTGCCAGGGCTGGGCCCCGGGCACAGGGGGCGGGGCCGCCAGGGAAGGGGACTTGGAGAATTCCTGTTGCAGAGGTGGTCGCTGAGGTATATAGGACCCCAAATGCCAAAGGTCGCATAGTTCAACTGGAGTTGGCTACAGCTCTGGCTTGAGAGTCTGATATCGCCAACTGACAGAGCCGTGTGATCGTCCACAAATGAATCAACATCTTTTATTCTCAGTTTCTTCATCAGTAAAATGAGATAGCAATCACTTCATGGAATTGCCATTTTAAAAATTGTGCCCGCCGCCCACCCCCGCAAGCCCAGGAGGTGACATAGTGGATAAAGTTTGGGACTCTCAGGCATGAGCTACTTAGTTCAGTCCCTGGCATCTCATACACCAGAATGATGCTATCTTTCTCTTCCTCCTCTCTCATAATATATATAAACAAATCTTTTTTAAAAATATGTGGCCTGGCCAGGGGTAGATAGCATAATGGTTATGCAAAAGGATTCTAATGCCTGAGGCTACAAAAGTCCCAGGTTCAATCCTCCACACCACCATAAACCAGAGCTGAGCAGTACTCTGGTAAAATAAATACCTGGCCCTTAACAAGTTCTCAATAAGCAATGATAATTGCATAATAATGAACAAAATCCCAAAGTCACTGGTTTTATTATTTATTTATTCTCGTTGAGTGCATTGCTCTGGAGAAAGATGGACTGGGTTCTGGGGTGGCACCAGGTGTGTGAGGAAAGAGAAGGACTCTTTTAGGGCCTGAAAAAGGGAAGATAAAGTATATGGGAGGGGGCATAGTGTAGTGTAAGAGGACCTATTTTGCCCTGCCCTCACCAAATAAAGTGAGACTGAGTTAGAAAAGGGGAAGTAAGAAAGAACTGAAAGTGGGATTGCCTAATCAGACCTCAGGAACAGAGGCCTGCCCCCACCTCATCCCCAGTTCCCCATTTTTGTCTCCTAGATCCTCCTCAATCTCTACCTGCCCTTAGTCACTAGGCCCCCCTGCTACCTCCTTATTCTACATATTCACTAGATTGACCAATTTCTCTTTACTCCCAAATACCTTAGTTCAAGGGTAGAAAAGATCACTTTGATGGTTCCCAAATTTAGCAGTTAAGGAAATGTCCAGAACAGAAAAGTGACTCATTCTAGGTCCTGTAACAGTTAGGACTAGGACTAGGTATCCTAATTCCCATTTGGTGTTTTTTTACTGAATCCCTCACTTCTCCCAGATTCTCCATCGAGACCCAAATCTTCTCTTTGGTTGTTATGAGTTTCCCATCTGGCTTCTAGGATGCCCACCCTCAACCCACACTGCACTGGGCTACATTAATCTGCATTAACTTCAGATTTAACAGAGATTTCAAGGCATTCCTATTATGGTCCTTCCCTAATTTATTCTCCTCTATCTCCTGAACAAACCATGGCTCAGATCATCTTCCCACCTCTAGACCTTTATTCCTCTGGTTGCCCCACAGCTACCCTACCCAAGTCCTACACTGCACGGTTTTGCTCAAGTTTGTTTTATGATAATATCCTTCTTCAGGGCAAGGACCAAGTGGTAGCCTATTTAATTTGTCTCTACCACAGCTCCTCGCCGAAACCTGGGTTCAGCATAGGAACTGAAGAACTAAAAGATTTGCGGGCTATTCCAGTCATAACTACAAAGCATTGCATATACCATGTAGGAGATAAGAAGACAGACATTTTGGCTCCAGTGTGGGTAAGGTTTGTCTAGCATGTTGTAAATATCTGACTGGGGGCTGGGTGGTGGCACATCCAGTTGAGTGCACATGTTACCAAGCAAAGGATTCGGGCTCAAGCTCCCGATCCCCACCTGTAGGAAGGAAGCTTCCCTAATGGTGAAGCAGTGCTGCATATGTTTCTCTTTCTCTCTCCCTTATATATCATACCCTCCCATCTCAGTTTCTCTGTCTCTATCAAATAAATTAATTATAATAAAGTTAATAATAGTAATAAATGCCTGACATGAATGAGAAGGGAAAAGAAATAAAGGCAGCAGACATTTAAGTGACCTAATAACAGAACTGTCATTTTGTGGCATTTCTCTCCTTTTTTTCCTCCCCCCCCCCAAAACCTAGACCTTGGGTATGCACAATTTTATCATCCTTGCCCCCCTCACATGGTGCTGGGGCTATAACCTGGGATATTCACACATTCACACAGCAAGGCGCACAGCCTTGTGAATTATCTTTAATCCTTCTTTCTTTACTCTTCTTTCTTTCTTTCTTTCTCTCTTTCATAAGAGCAATGCTCACCTCTGGTTTATGGTGGTGTTAGATGTTGAACTTAGGACTTTAAAGCCTCAGTCATGAAAGTTTCTTTGCATACCTATAATGCAATCTTCCCCCACCCACCACTTCCTCTTCGTGAGGGTCTGTTAACCTCATCAAATCTCATGGCTGGATGTACTAAGAATTTACCTTGTGCCCAGCCTGTGCTAGACATTACAAAAGGGTCCTCCCATGACACCCAGTCTCATGACACATCATAACAAAAGCTGTAAAGGAAGTTCAATAATAATATAATGCTTTGGGGGCAGGGAAGACATAATGGTTATGCTAAAAAAGGCTTTTCCTGTCCAAAGCTCCAAGATTCCAGGTTCAGTCCCCAACACCAGCACAAGTCAGAGCTGAGCAGTGCTCTGGTCTCTAAATAAATAAATAAAATATTACAAAATTTAAAAATAAAATGCTTTAGAAAGCATGATATCTTTAAATGGGATAATTTTTATGAAGGAAGTAACAGTGAATTGGGTACTAATGGGCTGATCAGATTTGACAGGCAAAGAAAGAAACATAAGTAAAGGATATTTCTGGAGAATGCAGGACAGCCTAAGCAAAGGAGCCAGAGAGTTCACTGGATGTTTAGGGGCTATGAATATTACTTTTGGGCCTGATGTTATAATTGAGGGTGGAGGTAGATAGTGGTGATAAGACATGTAAAATCATGAGCATTAGGCTAAGGAGATTACATCCCAGTGTTATACCAGGACAAGCAGTTTGAGCAATGGTGTGATCTGACTGCACTTCAGGTTGAAATGATGGTGTGAGTAGACATAACCCAGTAGCCATTAACATGGCAGGTTACAACCAGACACTTTCCTCCATGTTCCCCTGTGGACTGTCTTCATCAGACTCAATTCTCCCCCACCTCTTACCCATCTTTATTATTTATTTCTAAGTTGGAACTGAAGCAAATAAGACATATACTTTTGACTGTTCTACCTGATCACTGCTCCATTAAAGCTCACTGGACAAAGCCAGAGATGTGGTGTCGGAACTAAATCTAGGAATAGAGTTTTATAGTCATGGTTGTGTTCCCCCACACCCCTCCCCTCATCCACAGACACACACCAATTCACAGGGTTAGTGCCGCTCCCACAATAAACAGAGCGAGGACTGAGATCACAAGCTGATCATAACAGAAACATTCCTTCCATGCATGGAAAGAATTAGAAGGCATGGAAGGAAGGGGGGAGCATGACAAGCTAGAAAGAAGTATGAGCAACTTGTGACCTCATATGTTTGGGTATCTGTCAGAAGCAAATAGATTCTGTGGTTAAAGCTGGGGGCGAAGGGGCAAGGCTGCCTCACCTCCCCGTGAGAAATCAAAATTCTTCTAAATCTAGATACTGGATTCGGTTGTGCAGGGGTTAACTCGGACAGGAGTGGGGGGTCCTTGGGGGTTGCAGCTGACATTTGTCAGCAAAGAGAGAAACCAGAAGCAGGCGCACGGGAGAACTTGGACTCTGGTTTACAACCCTCGAGACGTACAGATGGTTCTCTCCCTCCTCCTCATTGCCAGACCCTCAAACTCGCCCACCTGCCCAATGACCGCTTAAGGACCCGCAAGGCGGGCAGTGTGGTACGCAGGCGCACTGGGGAGGGTCGGCCCCACCTGCAGCAGGAGGAATCCGGCTGGGCAGCCCGGCCCACTGCTCTCGAAGGCAGGGCTGTCTCTGGCCACCCAGCCTTCCCAGGTTCATTGAATTCCCAGAGTGTTTGTAAACACCTCCCACTGCTGGGGTGCGGCCAGATGAGTGCTTTTCCTCTCTCCCGGCCCCGCCTCTAGCTCTGACTGAAAGAGGAAGAGTTTCAGTCAGCTCTGAACACGTGGACTAGGAGCCGGGCAGGTTAGACTGGACAGTTGAGCCCTTTGTCCTCCAAGAGGAAAAAGCAGAGCAGAGAGGTCTGGGCCCTGGGTCTCTCCACCAGGCCCTGGGTCTCTCCACCAGGGCGTAGATTTGCGTTGAGATGCAGTTGGAAAGGATTCCCCCCCAGAGAGGATGGGTAGAATCATGCAAACGACGCGGGAGAAGGGGGTGCAGAGGTAGATACTTCTCTGCTGTCTATCTAACTACAATCACGCCTCCAACCGTGTCCCAGTACCCACCTAATGCAAGAAAACTAAATCGTCTCTGGGGACTCCGAGTGGGCTAATGTGCTACCCCAAGGTGGAAAGGAACAAAAAGTAATAACTGCTTGTCTTTATCTTTTGCCTTATACTAGGGTGTGGTGGTAAACGTTCCCACAGTGACTCATGCAGAGGGGACGCTTGGTAAACAGCCTACTGGCTTCTCCACATCCAGCTGCCTCGGCCTCCTGCCCATTGAGTTGATGGAGACTACATTCCAGGTGTTAAAGCCAGGAACACCAGCTTCCTGCCTGGTGGAATCAGCGAACTCCAGAGGCCAGCCCCTAAGGTCAGGCTCTCTTTCCACTGCTATGACAATACGGAGTACCGCCAGACTGGGCAAATAGCTAACCACTTCCCCTACAGCCTTGTCCAGAGCATTATTTATTTATTTATTCCCTTTTATTGGCCTTGTTTTATTGTTGTAGTTATTATTGTTGTTGTTACTGATGTCATCGCTGTTAGATAGGACAGAGAGAAATGGAGAGAGATGAGGGAAGACAGGGGGAGAGAAAAACAGACACCTGCAGACCTGATTCACCACTTGTGAAGCGACTTCCCTGCAGGTGGGGAGCCGGAGGCTTGAACCAGGATCCTTATGCCAGTCCTTGCGCTTTATGCCACCTGCGCTTAACCTGCTGCGCTACTGTCCGACTCCCTTAGAGCATCATTTTGCTTAACTAAACTTGGGTTATAGATAATGCAAAAAAAAAAAAATTCCCTCATTTGTAAGTCCATTCAGAAAAAGTCCCTTAATGTCACATGGAAAGGCTATAGAGAATATACTCCTCACCTCTCCACTATGCACAAAGCCTGGTGTTTTACCTCTCCCAATCACATTTTCCCCCCTCTCATTTTTTTAAATATTTATTTATTTTTATTGGATAGTCAGAGAAAGTCGAGAAGGAAAGGGGAAATAGAGAGGAAGAGAGACATCCGAAGCACTGATTCACAGCCCCCCATACCCCAAAACCAAGGGCTTGAACCTGGATCCTTGTACATTGTAACATGTCTTCTCTCCCAGGTACACCACTGCCTGGTTCCTAGAATTGCTTGCTCACTTTCTCGTTTTCCTCTCCCTTCTTCATTTTCTTTCTTTGTTTGTTTGTTTCTTCTCTTGTCCCCAAGGCATTAAGACTTAGTGCCTAAATGACCCCAGCTGCCTTTTTTTTTTTTTTAATGACAGATGGTGAGAGACAGAGAGAAGGAGAGATACCTGCAGAATTGCTCCACTGCTTGTGAAACTTCTCTCCTACAGGTGGGGTCTCAGAAATTGAACCATAGTCTTCAAGCATGGCTGTTTATTTCTTGTACTGCAACTCATCACTTGCATTATTCACTTGTAAACATCTCAAAGGCAGAAGAAAAATCTGCCTCACTCTTTTCTAACTTTCCTAATTCCTTGCAAATAGAAACCAGTTCAGGGGCCAGGAGGTGGTGCACCTGGTTAAGTGCACACATTACAGTGCACAAGGATCCAGGTTCAAGTCCCTGGTCCCCACCTGCAGGGGAAAAGCTTCACGAGTGGTGAAGCAGGGCTGCAGGTGTCTCTCTGTCTCTCTTCTGCACTATTCCCCCTCCCCTCACAATTTCTCTCTGTCTCTATTCAAAACCAATAAAGATTTTAAAATTTTTTTTAAAAAAAGAAAGCGGTTCAAGTTAAGTAGAAGAGAACTAAATGATGTTAATTCCTTCAGCAGGATATAGGCAAGAGACTGGATCACTTTAATGATGGCCTTTTTGCTCACTAGCAGGTCCTCTGGGGCTCTAGTCAGGAAATCCTTGCATTCTCACATAGATATGATGGGCCTAGTCTTCTAATAGATCCCTCTCTTCACCATCACTGGTCACTTCCATCAGGAACATCATCATAAACCCTCTTGTGGGCCTCTCCAGGACCTTGTCCCCACTGTACAGCAGCAACGGTAGGGGCTGCCCCACTCTGAAGGGAGGCTGGGTTCAGCCTACTCTGCCAATCAAGGAAGACTGATCCTGAAATGAGGGCAGCCTAGAATGTTCCTAGCTGTGACCATGGACTGACAGCCCACAATGACAGGGACTCAAAGGTTACACAGGCTCCTGTGCTAAATATGAATAGATCTGAGCCCTAGATCCACTCAGTGAGGTAAACAGTTATAGTATGTATATACTTTCCTTGTTTTTGGGAGTTACTCTCTGCCCTAATCCAGCTTTCTAGCCCTATTCTCAACTCTGACATCATCTTCCCAAACAATATTTTTAGCCCACCTGCATGTTATCTATCAGGCTCAGGCAAAATTTACTAAACTCATGGGCCTTATGGGATATATCTGAAATAGACTTCCTAGCTTCTTCCTACACAAACACCCCTAATTTTATCTACTCTATTCCTACCTTTGGGTTCCTGTTTATTAAACAATTTATCATGCTTTATTCTTACCACCTTTCAGCCACCAAGTTGCAGACTCTACTATGATGCCATCCCGACTTCCCAGGACAGACAACCTTACCAATGTGTCTTGAAATCTCACCTCTCCAGAGGCCTATCCCACTAGGGAAAGAAAGAAAGAGGGTGTGGGTGGGTGGGAGCTGGGTGGTGATGCACCTGGTTGAGTGCACATATTACAGTGGGCAAGGACCCAGGTTTGAGTCCCTGGTCCCCACCTGCAAGGGGAAAGCTTTGCAAGTAGTGAAGCAGTGCTGCAGGTGTCTCTCTGTCTCTCTTCTTCTCTATCTCCTCCTACCCTCTTGATTTCTGGCTGTCTTTACCCAATAAATAAATAATTTTTAAAAAAGAGGATGGGGTGTAGCTCAACCTGCCAATGTCTATGTCCAGTGAAGAGGCAATTACAGAAGCCAGACCTCCCAGCTTCTGCACCCCATAAAGAATTTTTGTCCATACTCCCAGAAGGATAAAGAATAAGGAAGCTTCCAGTGGAGGGGATGGGACATGAAATTCTGGTAGTGGGAACTGTATGGAATTGGACCCCTATTATCTTACAATCCTGTTAATCATATTTAAATCACTAATAAAAATTTTAAAAAACCTTCAGCACTAGAAAGGTAGAAAGCCAGATATGCCCGCCATACCCCAGCCAGTACCCACAGCACAATCAGCTGTGGCACCTGGAGTTTGGATATATATCCAGCTGCTTGGCACCTGGAGTTTTGATATTGCTCTAAAAGTACTTTTAATAAAATAATGTTCAAAGACAAAATAAGGGAGTCGGGCTGTAGTGCAGCGGGTTAAGCGCAGGTGGCGCAAAGCACAAGGACCGGCATAAGGATCCCGGTTCGAACCCCGGCTCCCCACCTGCAGGGGAGTCGCTTCACAGGCGGTGAAGCAGGTCTGCAGGTGTCTATCTTTCTCTCCTCCTCTCTGTCTTCCCCTCCTCTTTCTATTTCTCTCTGTCCTATCCAACAACGACGACAACAACAATAATAACTACAACAATAAAACAACAAGGGCAACAAAAGGGAATAAATAAATAAAATAAATATTAAAAAAAAACAACAAGGGCAACAGAAGAGAAAATAAATAAGTAAATATAAAAAGAAATAAAAATATTAAAAAAAAAAGACAAAATAAATAAATAAATAAATAAATAAATAAATAAATACTATAAGCATAGTGAGTGGTACATCTGGTAAGGCACAGGTTATCATGCTTAAGAATCCAGGTTCAAGTCCCTGGTCCCTACCTACAGGGGTGGGAAGTTTCACAAGTAGAGAAGCAATGCTGCAGGTGTCTTTCTTTCTCTTTTAATTTCTCTCAAAAAAAAAAAAAAAAAAAAGGAAACTTTCAGCATTGAGTCAGGGAGATAGAATAGTTTCTATAGAAAAAGCTTTCATGCCTGAGGCCTTGAGGTCTCAGGTTCAATCCCTGGTACCACTATAGGCCATAAATGAGCAGTACTCTGGTAAAAGTAAATAAATTTTAAAAATTTAATTAAATTAAGAAGAATGATTGGGGAAGTAAATTATATAAAAATTATGATTGGGTCCTCTAATTCAAGTGCTTTCAACTAAGTCCTCTCAATTCTACAAAACCTATTGGACTAAACATATGTTCTCAAAATAGCCCTGAAAGATAGTACTGACATCACTTAAACCCATAATGAGAAAGAAAATATTGTCATACGGGACTAGATCTCAAATAGATCCCTCTCTCCATTGTTACTGGTCATCTCTATCAAGAACAACACAATAGGCCCCTTTGTGGGCCCCTACAGGACCTTGCCCTCAACTTGGATCAACAACGGTAGAGAATGTTCCATTGTCAAAAGGGAGGCTAGACAACATACTCTATGCTACACCTGAAGAAGATGGGTCCTAATATTGGGGCAGCTTGGAATGTTCCTACTCATGACCACAGAATGTGAGCTCAGATCTACAGCGATGCAGCGGTCACATAGGTTCCTAAGCTGAATATGGGCCCCAGATCACATAAAATCGATGGGGTTTACAGTCAACAATATTTATACACCTTTCCCATATTAGGCAGCTACTCTCTTCCCTGATCCAGCTTTCTGGTCCTTTTTCCAGCCATGACATCTCCCTAGACAATAACTAGGATCTACCTGCATATCAGATGTCAGGCTCAGGAAAAACAACAACAACAACAACAAAAAAACTAGTATAGTCATGGGCGGAATGTAACTAAAATACACCTACTAGCTATCTACAAAACGGAGGACCCACCCCCAACTTTTCATCTGCACTATTCCAGCCTTTAGGTTCATGATTAGCGAAGTTGTTTGGCTCTACATGTTAACTCTTTTTTTCAGCCACCATGTTCCAGATGCTAACATGATGCCAACTGGACTTCCCTGGGCAGACGACCCCACCAGTGTGTCCTGGAGCCCCGCCTCCCCAGATCCCTGTTCCACTAGGGAAAGAGAGAGGCAGGCTGAGAGTATGGATTGACCTGCCAATGCCCATCTTCAGTGGGGAAGCAATAACAGAAGCCAGACGTTCCACCTTCTGCACCCCATAATGACCCTGGGTCCATACTCCCAGAGGGATAAAGAATAGGAAAGCTATCAAGGGAGGGGGTGAGATACAGAGTTCTCGTGGTAGAAATTGTGTGAAGTTGTAGCTTTCTTAACCTATGGTTTTTGTCAGTGTTTCCTTTTTATAAATAAAATTTTTTTTAAAGAAGAAAACATGGGAGTTGGGCGGTGGTGCAGCAGGTTAAGCGCACGTGGTGAGAAGCACAAGGACTGGCATAAGGATCCGGGTTCTAGGCCCCAGCTCCCCACCTGCAGTGGAGTCGCTTCACAAGCGGTGAAGCAGGTCTGCAGGTGTCTGTCTTTCTCTCCCCTTCTCTGTCTTCCCCTCCTCTCTCCACTTCTCTCTGTCCTATGCAACAATGACGACATCAATAACAACAATAACTACAACAATAAAAAACACCAAGGGCAACAAAAAGTAATAAATATTTTAAAAAGAGGAAGAAAACATTGTCATACTCATTCAGAATTTTAATAAACACATGACATATAATATATAAAAGTTGAAATAAATGTATACTTTAAAAAAACTTTAGTGGTGGTCCGGGAGGTGGCGCAGTGGCCAAGGTATTAGACTCTCAAGCATGAGGACCTGAGTTCAATTCCAGGCAGCACATCTGCCAGAGTGATGTCTGGTTCTTTCTCTCTATCTTATCTTTCTCATTAATAAATAAATAGATAAATAAAATCTACATAAAAAACACTTTAGTGGCTTGGGAAGTGATTTTGTAGTGATGAGAGCATTGGTCTTGCAAGCATGAGGTCAAAGTCCAAATCCAAGTATCATATATACCAGAGTGATGCACTAATTCTCTTTCTCTCACAGATAAAGAAAATATATATTTTTAAATGATAGTGTTTATTTATTTATTTATTTTAAAAATATTTTATTTACTTATTAATGGGAAAGATAGGAGGAAAGAGAGAAAGAACCAAACATCATTCTGGTACATGTGCTGCTGGGGATTGAGCTTGGGACCTCATTCTTGAGAGTACAGTGCTTTATCTATTGTGCCACCTCCCAGATCACTAAAGAAAATCTTGTGGTCCTGGAGGTGGCACAGTGGATAAAATGTTGGACTCTCAAGCTATGAGGTCCTAAATTCAATCCCTAGCAGCACATGTACCAGAGTGACGTCTGGTTCTTTCTCTCTCTTCTTCTATCCCTCTCATTAATAAATAAATAAAACTTATATAAAAAAGAAAATCTTAAAAAAATAAACTTTATATAGCATTATGGTATAGCTGTAGTAAAAGAAAGATGAGAAGAAAAAAATGTATACACATTTTATACACAGGAACTTTATAATTATTATATGCAGGTCGTCCTGGATCTCTCTGTCTCCCTGGCCACTGGTTGCAGAGACCGGGGCGGCCCCTGGGGACCCTGGGGGGGTTCCTGGTGATGAGGGTAGGCTTTTTTCCTCTAAGGGTAAATTGCAAGCACCTCAGGGCAAGGGGAAAGGGAGCAGTTGAGCAAAGCCAGAATATTTATGGTGGATTTAGGTTGACTATACATAGTGATTCATGGCCTTTGTTCAAAGGGAATGAGGGAGCTTGTACAGGAAAGTTCCCAGTCTGAAAAAAACCAGCCATCATAAGTTCATGAGGTCAGGGAGACCTGCCGACCGCCCTTCAGGGAGAGTGCTCGGGGTCAACTTGCTCAGACTCTCATGGAAATAATGGCTTGGACTTCACAGACAGTGGGCCCTTTTCTCACAATTATATTCAGAGAAGAGCACAGTTTGGTGCAGTTTCACACCCAGATGCAAAACTGGAGTAGACGTAGCATCAGCACCTACAAAACCTCCCTTGAATTCCTCCCAGTGAGTAGGTTCCCTCCTTTCCAAAGGTAACTACTATTCCCTCAGATGAGTCTTATTATTCTTGGTCATTTTCTAAATGAATCACACATCAAGTATTTACCTGGACCCTGGATCCTTTCTCTCAGTATTATGTTTATGAGATTTGCCAGTGGAATTCAGGTAACAATAATTGGTTCATCTTTGTGGTCTTCCACACTATGAATATATCACAGTTTATTTTTTTCCCTTTTGTTGCCCTTGTTGTTTTATCATTGTTGTGGTTATTATTGTAGTTGTTATTGATGTTGTTGTTGGATAGGACAGAGAGAAATGGAGAGAAGAGGGGAAGACAGAGAGGGGGAGAGAAAGACAGACACCTGCAGACCTGCTTCACGGCTTGTGAAGCAACTCCCCTGCAGGTGGGGAGCCAGAGCTCAAACCGGGATCCTTACACCAGTCCTTGTGCTTCGCTTCGCACCATGTGCGTTTAACCTGCTGCAGTACCTCCGGGCCCCTCACAGTTTATTTTTTCATTCTACAGTTGGCATTTAGGTTGTTTGTAGTTTGGAGCTTGTAGTGGGATGAATGATGGATCCCTTTCTCCAAAGATGAGTGTACATACTAATCCTTGGGAACTATGCATACCTCCTTATTTAGGGCGGGGGGGGGGGGAGTCCTTATGCAGTTGGGGAGACAGCTCAGTGCATTAGAGCATAGGACTCACATGCCTGAGGGGCCAGGTTTGATCCCTGGCATGGCCATAAACCAGAGTGGAATAATACTCTGGTCTCTTTCTATCTCTCTCTTTCTTTCTCTCTCTCCTTCACAAAAAAAAATAGGACTTTATTGGAGAAGGAGAAGGAGAAGGAGAGGTGTGTGTGGGGGGGGGGGGGAGAAGTCCTCTGACCAGAAAACTGAGGTCACCAAAGTGGGAGGGGGTGAGAATCATAAGGGATAAGGGGGGGTCCACTAGCCTTCAGTGGAGAGATGTTGGCACTTTGGTGGTAGGTGTGGTGTGATAACACACATCATGAAGGGATGTAAAATGCACCCTTAAAATATACAAGTTTGTAAGTTTTAAGATTTTAAAGCGTCTTCAGATATAATTAGAAATCTTGAAATAAAGAATCATCCAGGATTATCCAAATGGACCCAACATCCAATGACAAATATCCTTAAAGAATGAGGTAGTTGTACTATATATAGTCAACCCATATCTATGATCTTAGGAGAATTATGGTGGCTACCGCTGGAAGGGAGTATGAGGGGGCACAGAACTTTGGTGGTGGAAGTGGTGTGGAATTACAAGACTATTATCTTGTACTCCTGTAAATCACTATTAAATCACACACACACACACACACACACACACACACAGAACAAGAGAGAGAGAGACAGAGACAGAGAAAATGAGATAGTCATGTCTGAGGATCTATAAGTCCTGGGTTCAATCTGAAGCACCGCTACTAAAGAGCGTCAGAATTCATTCTTGCTGCTTCCAGTATATTTATACATTTTAAAGTCCAATAGTTACACATATCTGAAAGAGATAGTGACATTTGTGCAGGAAGAAAAAAAAGTTCTCAGGCATCAGAGGGGCACAACTGCCTTTGATTTTCTTCTAGCAAAACCAAAACCATGTCATCAGAAGAGTATTTGGAGGGCAAGAAAAATAGCTCACCAGGATAGTGCACTTGATTTGCCAAGTGTGCACCTGAGATCCAAGGCCAGCCCCACCCATTGAAGGAAGCATTAGAGCTATGGTATTTTTCCCTCTGTCTCTGGTGGCCTAAATAAATAAGTAAATAAGATATAAATAAGATAATGAAAAGTGGAATTTCAGGGGCCTCTTTCTTTCTTTCTTTTCCAACTATGACTTTTAGCTTGTCATGTTGCATGGGCAGCCATTCGTTGGTACAGGGTAACACCTGGTACCCTGGAGTACTGGGGAATTTGCAGAGGGTGAATCAAGTCTGAAGATGTGTATGACTCTTAGCTATGTATGAGCAGTGAAATTCTACTACCTGGAGTTTGAGAAGGAGCAAGACATTTGAGAATCACAAATTTAGATGGCTCTGGTAAAAAAAAAAAAAGTGAAAAGTGGAGAAATGCAGAGACGTATCCTTGTGGCAACAAAATCCATTAACTCAGCATTTCCTCAATAGGTAACATTGGAGTTGAAAAAAATAAGGTATACTGGGAACATAGAGAGTGAGATAGATAGATAGATAGATAGACAGACAGACAGACAGACAGAGAACCAAAGCTTCCTTCAATGTGGTGGTGGCCAGGCTTAAACCTAGGTCATGTAAGACAAGTGATGTATTTTAACAGTCTGCTACCATGGATTTTATCACCCTCCCACATACTTTTGCTAGTGGAGATGTTCAACTTGATAGATTTTTTTTTTTGTTTGTCATTGTCTGGGGTGCTGCCATTCTATGTCAACTTTTTTATCTAGAGAGAGAAGGAGATGGAAAAAGAGAGAGAGAACCCACGGTTCCTCCAGTGCCATAGTATTCCTTAGTGCAGTACCACTGGCTCAAACCTGTGTCACATTCATGGGAATGTACAAGTCCTGTCAGGTAAATTATCTTACGAGACACTTGATTTTTTTTTTTTTTTGGAGTGTTTATTATTTGCTGAGGATTGACATGAACTGGAGACCACTCTGGAAAAGCTAAGATTCAAGTTCAGACTTTGTTAATAATATTGCTAATAATTTAAAATCTATGATCACTTGAATATCTTCAGTTCTGATTAGTATTAAAGTGAGGAGTAAATGATGGATTTGTGGATTAAATTATTAAAATGAAGATATTAGGAACATGTTATATTTTCAGAGACTACAATTTTTTTTGGATTGTATCTGCATGATGTCATTCTAATGCCTAACTTTAAGAGATAGTTAATGCGGGAGCCGGGTGATGGTCCACCTGCAGGGGTGGAGGATGCTTCACAAGCATGGAAGCAGGTCTGCAGGTGTCTATCTTTCTCTCACCTTCTCTATCTCCCCCTCCTCTCCCAATTTCTCTCTATCCTATCAATTCAAATTTTTTAAAAAAATTAATGCTACTCAAAAAATTATACAAAAGAAAGTAAGATATATCTCTTAGTCTCTTCTGACACTATCAGCATCATTGTCACCCCCTTAATAATCTTTAGAAGAAACACTATACAGTTGGCCAAGAAATATACTGGCAAAAATATTTGTCAACTAAAGGACAATTATTATCTGTATGACAACCTTTATTAGAATCATCAAACAAGTAAATGCAGTAAAACTCAAGGTTATCTGGAGCAGGGATAGATAGTATAATGGTTATGCAAAAAGTCTTATGCCTGAGGGTCCAAGGTCCCAGGTTCAATCCCCCTCACCACCATAAAACAGAGCTAACCAGTGCTCTATTAAAAAAAGGGGGGGGGGAGTTGGATGGTAGTGCATTGGGTTAAGTGCCCATGGCTTTCTCTCCCCACTCTGTCTTCCCCTCCTCTCTCCATTTCTCTCTGTCCTATCCAACAACAACGACATCAATAGCAACAACAATAATAACTACAAAAATAAAACAAGGGCAAAAAAAGGGAATACATAAATATATTTTTAAAAACTCAGGATATAACTCGAAGTTATTTCCTCTCTAACTTGAGGCCAGACCCCATAAGCCTAATACCAGTTTGGATACAATACGTGACACTCAGCACTTTAACAACTGGGAGAAAACCTAAGCTTTTTAGATAAAGAAGGGACTATAAAAGCTGGAAAAGGGTAAGAGACTGACTCACTTAATGATGGCCTTTTTGGTCAGTGCCAGGTGAATCCATCACTTGGGGCCCTAGTCAGGAATCCTTGGATTTCACCATAGATTCAATGGGCTTAGAGCTGTAACAAACCCCCCTATCAAAACCGCTACTGGTCACTTCCATGAGGAACATTACTGTAATCCCTTTTACAGGTTTCTTCAGGACCTCACTATGCACTAGCAGTGGTAGGGACTGCCCCACTCTCTGAAGGAAGGCTGAGTCAGCCTACTCTGTCACTTGAGGAAGACTTGGTTCTGAAATGAGTGGAGCCTACAATGTTTCCCTGTGACCATGGAATGTGAGCTCAGATTGACAGGGACTCAGAGTTTATACAGGCTCCTGTACTAAATGAGAATATACATGGGCCCTGGGTCAGAAAAATGTAAACAATGTTTATTTATTTAAATATTTATTTATTTATTGGATAGAGACAGCCAGAAATCAAGAGGGCAGGTGGTGATAGAGAGGGAGACACCTGCAGACCTGCTTCACCACTCATGAAGCTTTCCCTTTGCAGGTAGGGACCAGGGGCTTGAACCAGGTTCCTTGCGCATTGTAACATGTGTGCTCAACCAGGTGTACCACCACCTGGCCCCCAGTTAATTATAGTTTTATATATTCTTCAAGTTTGGGAACAATTCTTTTCCCTGATCCTATTCTTAACTCTGACACCATCTTCTCAGAAAACATTTTAGTCTACCTCTATGTAGCTATCAAGTTCAAGCAAAAATTACCAATGTCATGGACCTCTAGGAACATACCTAAAACAGACTTCCTAGCTTATTGTCACCCTAAAATCCCTATTCTCATCTGCTCTATTCTCACTTTTTGGTTTCTGTTTATTAAACATTTTGTCCTGCTTTATATCTTACCTAACCTTTCAGCTACCAAGTTGCAGATGCTACTATGATTTCATCCTGAACTCCCTGGGCAGATGAACTTACCAATTTGTCCTGTACCCTCACCTTTCCAGATCCCTACCCCACTAGGGAAAGATAGTAACAGGCTGGAGGTATGGATCAACCTGCCAACACCCATGTCCTGCAGAGAAGCAATTACAGAAGCCAGACCTTCCATTTTCTGCACCACATAAAGAATTTGGGCCGGGAGCCGGGCTATAGTGCAGCCGGTTAAGCGCAGGTGGCGCAAAGTACAAGGACCGGCATAAGGATCCCGGTTCGAACCCCGGCTCCCCACCTGCAGGGGAGTCGCTTCACAGGCGGTGAAGCAGGTCTGCAGGTGTCTGTCTTTCTTTCCTCCTCTCTGTCTTCCCCTCCTCTCTCCATTTCTCTCTGTCCTATCCAACAACGACAACAACAATAATAACTACAACAATAAAACAACAAGGGCAACAAAAGGGAATAAATAAATAAAAGAAATATTAAAAAAAAATTTGGGCCATACTCCTAGAATGGAAGAAATGTTAGGGGGAGATAACCAGAGGGCTCTGAACTCCAATTCCATCAGGACCCAGAGAGAGAAGAGGGGAAAAAAAAAAAAAAAAAAAAACAAGAGGATTCAGAAGTAGTAGGTGTGACTTAGAAAGGAAAAGAAGACAGAACCATAGGGGAAAAAAAGACAAATATATTAAAACATGGATAGATAGTTATATAAATAATACTCAACACATATCTGTGATCTTGGGAAAACTAATGCAGTTCCCAATAGAAGGAATGGGGACACAGAACTCTGGTAGTGGGAAAGGTGTGGGATTATAACCCTGTTATCTTATAATTTTATAAACCAGTATTAAATCATTACTTAAAAAGGAGATATTGAGGGATTTGGGCAGTGGTGCAGCAGGTTAAGTGCATATGCCACGAAGCACAAGGACTGGTTTAAAGATCCCAGCTCGAGCCCCCAGCTCCCCACCTGCAGGGGGGTCGCTTCACCAGCGGTGAAGCAGGTCTGCAAGCATCAAAAATAAAGAAAGAAAGAAATAGATAGGTAGATATTGAAAAAGAGATGATTTGGGCAGAGGTAAATAGCATAATGGTTATGCAAATAGACTCTCACGCCTGAGGCTTCCAAGCCCCAGGTTCAATCCCCTGCACTACCATAAACCAGAGTTGAGCAATAGTGCTCTAGTAAAAAGAAAAATAAAAGAAAAAAAAAAAAGAAAAAGAGATGATTTAAAAATGAGATGTTGAGGGGGTCGGGCAGTAGCGCAGTGGGTTAAGCGCACATGGCACAAAGCGCAAGGACCGGCATAAGGATCCCAGTTCCAGCCCGGGCTCCCCACCTGCAGGGGAGTCGAAGCTTCACAGGCGGTGAAGCAGGTCTGCAAGTGTCTGTCTTTCTTTCCCCCTCTCTGTCTTCCCCTCCTCTCTCTATTTCTCTCTGTCCTATCCAACAACAACGACATCATCCACAACAAAAATTATAATTACAACAACAAGGGGAACAAAAGGGAAAATAAATAATAATAAAAAAAAGAGATGTTGAACAAGTGAGGTTTTATATTTTAATTAGATAATCTTATCATTTATATATAGTTTGCATTTTTTTAGTTTTCCTAGTGCATTCTAACTGTAGGAAGGATGATAACGATAGATATATATAGGTAGGGGGCCAGGTGGTGGTGCATCTGGTTAAGCAAGAAGTCAGGTTCAAGACCCTGGTCCCCACCTGCAGGTGGAAAGCTTCACAAGTGTTGAAGCAGAGTTGCAGGTGTCTCTGTCTCTCCCTATCTCCCCCTCCTCTCTCATTTTCTCTCTGTTTCTAACTCATAATAAATAAATTAAAATATTTTAAAAAAGGGATATAGGGAGTCGGGTGGTAGCACACCAGGTTAAGCTCACGTGGCGCAAAGTGCAAGGACTGGCTAAGGATCCCGATTCAAGCCCCCGGCTCCCCACCTGCAAGGGAGTTGCTTCACAGGTGGTGAAGCAGGTCTGCAGGTGTCTATCTTTCTCTCCCCCTCTCTGTCTTCCCCTCCTCTCTCCATTTCTCTCTGTCCTATCCAACAGCAACGACATCAATAATAACTACAACAATAAAACCACAAGGACAACAAAAGGGAATAAATAAATAAAATATAAAAAATTAAAAAGAGGGATATAGCTAGTACAGTATAAAATATAATTGAATAAAAATTTCTAATTTAAAATTTTTTATTATTATTTATTTTCCCTTTTGTTGCCCTTGTTGTTTTATTGTGGTAGTTATTATTGTTGTTGTTATTGATGTCATTGTTGTTGGATAGGACAGAGATAAATGGAGAGAGGAGGGGAAGACAGAGAGGGGGAGAGAAAGAGAGACACCTGCAGACCTCCTTCACCTCTTGTGAAGCGACTCCCCTGCAGGTGAGGAGCTGGAAGCTCGAACTGGGATCCTTAGCTGGTCCTTGCACTTTGCGCCACTTGCGCTTAATGCTCTGAGCTACCGCCCAATTCCCAAATTTTTAAATTTTAACTACAGAACTGGCCGTAGTCAATTGGTTTTTACTACTTCTCCATTTTGAACCCACTTATTTTAGTATATTTAATTAATACTGATTATTAAGACTGAATGAATTTCAGGATAAAAACATTAACTTCTTGTTGCACTGTATTTTCACTAAATGGTGACTTTTGTAGCAAAATTCTAAATTAACATGACAAAAACAAATATTGCTATATCGGTACTAACCAATCCAGGAGGTAAATGTATAATCATTACAGTGCCCTTATACTGAGTTTTTTTTTTAATTTTTAATCTTTATTTATTGGATAAAGACAGCCAGAAATCTAGAGAAAGGGGGAGATAGAGAAGGAGAGAGCCAGAGAGACACCTGCAGCCCCGCTTCACCACTTGTGAAGTTTTCCCCCTATGGGTGGGGACTGAGGCTCAAACCCGAGTCCTTGTGCACTGTAACATGTGCACTCAACCAGGTGTGTCACCACCCGCCCCCCCTTATATTGAGTTTTATATGTCAAATATGGATGTTTTTTAAAGATAGGATACACATTCAGGAATTATACTTCTACTTTTACATTAGTCTTTCTATGACTCAATAAAAGTGAAATTTGGGTCAGTGATTAAATTTCTTATCTCGCTGATGTTACTATTAATCTATAAACTTATAAATTTCTCATATATGAAAAAGTCTTTAAAATAACTTTTGGGTTAAGCACAAGTGGCGCAAAGCACAAGGACCGGCTTAAGGATCTCGGTTCGAGCCCCTGGCTCCCCACCTGCAGGGAAGTCACTTCACAGGCAGTGAAGCAGGTCTGCAGGTGTCTCTCTTTCTCTCCCCCTCTCTGTCTTCCCCCTCCTCTCTCCACTTCTCTCTGTCCTATCCAACAACGAAGATATCAATAATAACTACAACAATAAAACAACAAGGGCAACAAAAGAGAATAAATAAATAAATATTTTTAAAAAAAAGAATAGGAAAGCTATCAGGGGAGGGGACAGGATATGGAGCTCTGGTGGTGGGAATTGTACCTCTCTTATCCTATCTTATCCTGCAGGTGGGGAGCCGTAGGCTCTAACTTGGATCCTTTTGCTGGTCCTTGCGTTTTGCGCCACATGCGCTTAACCCACTGCACTACCACCCGACTCCCAGCTTTCCTATTCTTTAACCCTCTGGGAGTATGGACCCAGGGTCATTATGGGGTGCAGAAGGTGGATGGTCTGGCTTCTGTAATTGCTTCCCCACTGAAGATGGGCATTGACAGGTCGATCCATACTCCCAGCCTCTCTCTCTCTTTCCCTAGCGGGGCGGAGAACTGAGGAAGCTGAGCTCCAGGACACACTGGTGGGGTCATCTGTCCAGGGAAATCCAGTTGGCATCAAGTTAGCATCTGGAACCTGGTGTCTGAAAAAAGAGTTAATATATAAAGCCATACAAATTGTTGATTAATCGTGAAACTAAAGGCTGGAATATTTCAGATGAAGATTTGGGGTCACCATTTTGGAAATAGGTAGTAGGTATATTCCAAAAGGCCCATGACTTTATTCCAAAAGGCCCATGACTTTTTAGGTATATTCCAAAAGGCCCATGACTTTATTAGTTTTTGCCTAAGCCTGACATCTGATATGCAGGTGGACCCAGGTTATTGTCTGCAGAGTTGATGTCATGGCTGGAAAAAGGGCTAGAAAGCTGGATCAGGGAAGAGAGTAGCCCCCAAATACAGGGAAAGTATGTAAATATTGTTGACTTGAGATCTATTTTTATATATTACTTATTAAGAGAAAGAACCAGAGCATCACTCTGGCACATGCGGTGCTGTGGATAGAACTCAGGATCTCATGCTTTCATGTATATGTATGTGTATGTGTATATATTTTCCCTTTTGTTGCCCTTGTTGTTTTTCATTGTTGTTGTAGTTATTGGTGTCGTCATTGTTGGATAGGACAGAGAGAAATGGAGAGAGGAGGGGAAGACAGAGAGGGGGAGAGAAACATAGACACCTGCAGACCTGCTTCACGCTTCTGAAGCGACTCCCCTGCAGGTGGGGAGCCCCTGACAGGGATTCTTACGCCAGTCCCTGCGCTTTGCGCCACGTGCGCTTAACCTGGTGCACTACCGCCCAACTCCCCGATCTCATGCTTTCAAGTACAGTGCTTTATCCACTGAAACAATTCCTAGGCCACTAAATAAAAAATGTTAAAGGCAGAATGAAATAGTTCTTGTACTTGTAGACAGGGTTACATAGAGAAGGGGTGAAGGCCATGAACAGAAGAAAGACTAGAGTTGTGTGTTCACAAGCCAAAAAATGTCCACTCTCTCCAGATGCTAGAAGAAATAAAGGTGGAATCTCCTCTAGGGCCTCTTGAAAAATATAGCCTTGATGAAACCTTGATTTCAGGTTTCTGTTTTCCAGTGAGGAAATAAATTACTGGGTGTTTTTATTGTTTACCAGAAAGTACACTGTTCAGCTCTGGCTCCTGATGGTGCTGGAAATTAAAACTGTTACCTCCAAACCTCAGGCATGAAAGTCTGTTGCTTAAACTGCTTTTTATGATCCCACCCAATCACTGTTGTTTTAAGTTACCAAGTTAGTGGTAATTTGCTGAGGCAGCCATAAGAAACATCACTAATGGGAGTCGGGCTGTAGCGCAGCGGGTTAAGCACAGGTGGCGCAAAGCACAAGGACCGGCATAAGGATCCCGGTTCGAACCCCAGCTCCCCACCTGCAGGGGAGTCGCTTCACAGGCGGTGAAGCAGGTCTGTAGGTGTCTATCTTTCTCTCCTCCTCTCTGTCTTCCCCTCCTCTCTCCATTTCTCTCTGTCCTATCCAACAACGACAACAACAATAATAACTACAACAATAAAACAACAAGGGCAACAAAAGGGAATAAATAAATAAATAAAATAAATATTTTTTTAAAAGAATGCAATTTGCATTTTTAAAAAAAGAAACATCACTAATACAGAGATGGGTATTATAATAAACTTGCTATAACATGCTAATGTTGTTTGGGACATATAGAAATGTACACCTAAGAATGGAATTGCTCGGTTATAGGGTGGGTATATATTTAACCATAAGAGATATTGCCAATTAATTTACAAAGTATTCAATAGCACACCAATTTATACTACCACTAGCGATCTTTAAGGGATCCAGTTTATCCACTTATTTGTCAACCATGGTGTTGTCAGTCTTTTGTATTTTGCCCTTCTGATAGATATTGGCTTCTTAAATTCACATTTCCCTGATGATATAAAGAGTATATGATTATTCACTGGTTATTTGTACAGTTTTTGTGATATGTTTATTCATGTTTTTTGTTCATTTTGTTCATTTTTTTCTTTTCATTTTTTTTGTTGTTATTGATTTGTGGAATTGACATTACATTGTTAAAAACGTGATGCAAGTATCTTTTCCCACACTACAATTTGCCGTGTCACTCACTTAGTAATGTTTTGGGTTTAAAAGAAGTTCTTAATTTTAGTGAAAACTGAGTTATTAGTCTTATGTTTTAAAGCTACTGTTTTTGTGTTTTGTTTTAAAAAAATATTTGCTATGTGAATAAAGTAAAAAGTATTTACTGCTCCAAAGTCATGAATATTTTATCCTCTGTAATCTTATAGGAATTTTGTTGATTTCCATACCAAATTTAGGTTAATAATCCACCTGGAACTAATTTTTATATATTGTTAAGAGATAATCCTCTTCTCCTTCTCCTCCTCCTTCTTCTCTGTTGCATCCAGGGTTATCGCTGGGGCTTGGTGCCAGCACTATGAATCCACAGCTCCTGGGTGTCATTTTTTTTTCATTTTTTATTATCTAGGACAGAGAGAAATTAGAGAGGAGGGGAATATAGAGAGGGACAGAGAAAAATAGACACGTGCAGCCCTGATTAACTGCTGATGAAGCTACCCCCTGACCCTTGCAGGTGGAAAACTGAGGACTTGAACTGGGATCCTTGCACGGGTCCTTGTGCTTTCGTACTATGTGTACTTAACCTGGTGCACCACCACCTGGCCCCTGGAAATTTTCTTTTAAAAAGATAGAAGCATATTAAAAATGAATATATGCTAGCCTTTTATTTACTTAACCTATTAAAAATCAAATCTGCAAGGTGTTTCAACCTGTTCAAAGATGAGCTAAAAAAACATGCATTTTTATTTATAGATCAGGAAAACTGAAATTGGGGCACAACTAGTTTTTCCACAGTTGGTATCCTCCATCAGACAAAATGTATTTTATAGATTTTGCATAGTTGTCAGCTATCTAAAAGTTAAAGGGTTTTAAATTGCTACCATAATACTAAAACCAGATAACTCCTCAGAGGGCTTGCGGTAGAAAAATACAGCTTTCCAAACAAATGTTGGGTTGTCAGACAAGTCATGACACATTTCTGAAAGTCATAGCAAGTGCTATGAAGTTATCTCTTGTCAGCATCTCTAAATATTTGACTTTGACATTTGCATCAAATATATCTGACATCAGGACCTAGTGCTCTAAGTTCCCCCTGACATTCACACCTGGATGGTGAATATAAGTTTGTTAGGTGAAAAGGGGAAGAATGGTTCAAGCAGAAAGAAATATGCACAAAGGCCATGTGGCAAGAGGTAATATTTAAAATGCTTTTATGACTGTATCTAAAAACTGAAGGTGGATGGGGCAGGGTGGTAGTGCACCTGTCACTATGCACAAGGACCAGGATTCAAGCCTCCAGTCCCCACCCAAAAGAGGAAAGCTTCACGAGTGGTAAAGCAGTGTTGTAGGTGTCTCTCTGCCTCTTTTTCTCTTTATATACCCCTTTGTTGGAGAATGGGCTCACTGTCCTGGAAAGTTCAGGTCATTGTTTCCATGAGATCTGAGAGGTTTGACCCCTTCTCTCAACCTTCAGGTTGAGAGAAGGGCTGGTTCCCTGGTCTCTGGAATTTATGATGACTGGACTCCCCCCCCACCACACACAGGCGTTTTTCTACACATGCTACCTCCCCCGCTTTTCTTCTTTGATTAAAAGCTATGGATTACTGTGTTAACTTTAAAACCCCAGCAAACATTCCTCAGCTTTTTCTCTCTCCCGATGCCCTAAAGTGCCTGCAATTTACCTCCGGGAAAATGTTCATTGTAAAGCTTATGACCAAACAGTCTGCATTGTGTTGCTCTATGTTTGGGTTAATG
This sequence comes from Erinaceus europaeus, assembly GCF_950295315.1. Classification (NCBI taxonomy): domain Eukaryota; kingdom Metazoa; phylum Chordata; class Mammalia; order Eulipotyphla; family Erinaceidae; genus Erinaceus; species Erinaceus europaeus. The sequence continues at coordinate 66,303,497 of NC_080163.1, read as the reverse complement.
GATATACCCCAAACCTCCCCCCCCACCCCATTGTGGCCTATATCTACTAGCTTTTTCTTTCAATAAAGGAATTTGCCGGGATAGCCTGAGGGTACTTCTTCCTGAGCTAGTGCTCTCTGGGTTGGAGAGAACTCAACTGGAGCCGATCTAGGCTGCTGAGTGGGAGAGGGATCAGGAACTCGTGCCGCACCAACTTTGCAGGAGATACACTCTGGAACTCTCGGAGCTGGAAAGCAATTCCCAAGTGTCTTTAATCAGAAGAGCAGCTGCTTTTATACTCTCCAAGTAGGGTGGAAACAGGATGTGATATAGAGAGGGTGGAGAGAAAAGTGACTGGTAAAGATCAGAGTGTGACAAGGAGGGGGCAGAGCAGGTGAGAATCCTATCACTGAACCACCAATGCCCTGGAGGGAGTGCTTTATGTAAATGTAAAAGTGATTTATGTAAATAGACCAAAGCTTTGAATGGGATCAATAAATCCCTATATAGGCATATGGTTAAGCAGAAGCCAGGGGGAGCTGGCATACTACCCAACATCCCCCCCTTTCTTTTTAACTATATGCGATAGTATCAGGAGTGTGGGGGACTTTGTGAGGCAGGGAGACTGATAAGAGGCACACCTTTTTTTGGGTTCTTCTGTCCCTCCTTGCTCAACCTCTCCGTGGAGAGAGAGACTAACAGGATTGACACACCCCTCAGGCTCAAGCCCTTCCAAGCTCAACCATATCCTCACAATTCCCCAACATCTCCCTCTTACTTAATGGCCATATATAACTGAGTCAATGTCTGTAAAAGGCTTCATCTCTGTCAGGGGAATAGCAGTGTAGGGGTGAACAGAAACCTGTTGGAAAGAAAGCAGAATGATAGCGTGTAAGTGTTTTCAAAAAGAACTAGCACAAGAGAGGGAGGGATAAGTAAGAGTAGCAAGAAACAGAGTGAGCTTGATGGGTGGAGGAGTGAGGGCCTGATAAGCCAAGGTGCTAGAGGGGTGATCTGGCATTGCAAAATCCCGAGTCAGCTGGCGGAAAGTTCTATGAACTGCTACAGTCATTCTTCAAGAAGTCCAGCAGTATAAAGGGAGTGTCCAGCAAGTTCTATAGAAGCATCAGTCCAATGTCAACGGCCAGGAAATAAATGCCACACGTCTATCTTGATGGAGGAGGACAGCCACTGGAACTTTTCTTCTCTGTAGAGAGTGACCTGGAACCGCCAAAACATGATGGGCGAAACAGAAGCAGGAAGAGCAGACACCAATGGTTGAGAGAAAGGCAGTAGGGAAGTCTTGTCCTTTGGAGTCTGTGAATCAGGTTCTCCAGATCGTGTCAGGTCACATCATGGGTTTCGGGGGATGGCTGTAATTGTGGGTGATGTCAGAGGTCAGGGGTCCAAGATGGATTTCTGGGGATTCTATATGAGCAGATGCTTCTTTATGCAAAGGCTTGTCATAGCTGTAGTCAATTACTTATGAAAAAACTTTGTAACAAATTAGAAGTTTACTACAATTGATAACTCAATGATTATAATTGGTTTAGGTATCTTTATAATTTCATGTAAAGGTCATCTTATGTGACCTCATGTAGCAGTCTCTAGCAAAATTTTCATACTGAATTTAAGTCACATATATATTGATTCTTAAATATTTTTACATTGGGTTTTTAAGCAAACTCAGGTTACTAGAGCTAACACATTTTAGTGACAATTTTTTTTTTGGTACATTTACAATATCAGATTGATGCCAAATTTGTTGTGGATTAATTTCCACAAGATAGCTAGATAGCTTACAGGACATTTTTGGGGGCCCTCCAAAAATGTCCTGTATAGAGGATTTGTATTTTAACTTAGGAGATGATGAATTGTCACATTGAATATTTATAGTTTTACCTTAAACACTCAGTTACTTTAATGAATTGATTTTACCTCTTCTCATAAGAATGTAGCTTCGAAGTTACAATTTAACCGTTAAGTTAATGTTTACCAAACTTGAAACACACATATTAAATATATAGTTTATAACACACAGGAGGAGAAAAACTTGTAAATAAGATATATAATTTCAAATGTGAATTTAGATCTACTGTCATAGTTGAACCATCTTTACTCACACAGTTTAAGACTAAACATTTCATATTTATATCAAGACTTAAAAAAAATCAAAAAGGGGAATGAACAATTTTTGGACTGTTTCTGGACGTCTCCAGAATCCATGGCTGCATACAGCCATTTTATATAAAGTTAGTTAACTTTCAGAGTACTCTGAGCACAATGGGTCGTACAAAAATTTTGGTCACTCAACTCACTCAATTTTTTTTTTCACTCACTCACAAAACACAACTGGCCAGTCATAGCATTAAGACATTCGGGGGGGGGGGGGGGAGAGTTCTGTGAATCAGATTTTTTTTTTATTCTGCCATGCTGTATTATGGATCCTGGGGTGCATCCTGCAGCCAGTCTTCTTGCAGTGTTTCTTGTTCTTCGGGGATATCAGCGCCATCATGTGGGTATTGCCGGACATGGCGGGCAGGAACCCAAACAGGCTTGGAGTAATTTTGTGGAAAAATGCATGCGAAACCCCTCCCCAAAGTCAACAGGGGGTCAGGTCCTTTCCAAATTTTATCAAGTGGGTCTTTCCATTTGACTTTAATAGCTGGGAGGGTGGGTGGTGTTTGCCAATGAGGTATAATAGGAGGTTGGTCTGAGTTTTTGTAAATATTAAAGAGATTTAATGTAGTTAAGGCTTTTGCCAGCTGGATATTGGGGGGGTACATTTCCCCTTTTTCTTTATTTAATTGAGCCTTAAGAGTTTGATGGGCCCTCTCAACAATGCCTTGTCCCTGTGGATTATACGGAATGCCTGTAGTATGAGTAATGTTCCAGAGGGAACAAAAATCTTTAAATTGTTTGCTGGTAAAAGCAGGTTAATTATCCGTTTTAAGTTGAAGAGGTAAGCCCATTACAACAAAACAGGAGAGCATATGGCTTATAAGCTTTTTTGAGTTTTCTCCAGTCTGAGCTGTAGCCCACATAAACTTAGAGAAGGTATCAATTGAGACGAACACATATTTTTGTTTGCCAAAGTTGGGTATGTGGGTAACATCAATTTGCCAAAGAGCATTGGCATTTAAACCTCGAGGATTAACCCCCAGAGTTTGAATAGCAGGTGTTTTGATTAGACCTGCACAGGAGGAACATGTAGCAAGAATACGTTTTAACTGTGGCAGAGGAATATCAGGAAATCGAGCTCGAAGACCTTTAAGATTAACATGGGTTAGGGAATGAAAGTCAGCAGGATTAGAGACAGAGGCTAGGAGAATTCCTGTGGAGGCAAGGTGGTCGGCTGCTGCATTCCCTTCAGACAGGGGACCAGGAAGAGGGCTGTGGGAACGTACGTGCTGAACATACAGTGGTTGGGTTCGGGAACAGAGCATAGAGGCAATTTGAATTAAAAGAGGAGAAAGTGGGTTGTCATCAATTCTTACATAAGATCGAGCAAGCCATGGAAGTAAGTTAACAGTATACACACTGTCAGAAAAAAGGTTGAAGGATTCTGGTACAGCTTTTAATGCAAGGAAAACAGCATAAAGTTCTTTGTACTGAGGGGAATTATCAGGAAGTTCAGTAAAGAGAGGTTTGGGGTATTGCTGGTCTGGATAATATATAAGGGCAGCAGCTCCCTTTTTCCACCATCAGTGAACACTGTAGGAGCAGAGGGGATGGGATCTCGAGAGAAAAGTTTAGGTACTAGTAGAGGCAACAGAGGTAAAGAAGCTATCAAATTATTAGAGGGAAAATTATTATCTAATTGTCCTGGAAAACCCATTAAACTTATGGCAAAACGAGAATGGTGGCGTATGAGCCATTCTGTATCAGTGAGAGAAAAGGGAAGAATTATTTAATCTGGTTCCCTTCCTAAGACCTGAACCGATCTGTTTCTTCCTTGGCGAACTATAAATGCTAAGGCATCAATCTTGGTAAGGAGTCTTGGAGCTCCGCCTACTGGCGTATGAAGCCATTCGAGAATGCCATGTTTCTGCCACAATGTCCCCACTACCGTGGGGGTGGAGTTAAAGATTAGAAGATTTACTGGAGAGGAGGGGGAGAACCGAATGAGGTGCATGTCCTGGAGAGCCTGGTTAACTTTTTCCAGTGCCAAGGAGGCTTCAGGGGTTAACATACGCTTTGAAGAGGGCTGTTTGTTTCCTTTTAACAGATTGAACAGTGGTTGCAGGCAGCTCGTAGGCAGATAAAGATACTGCCTAAGCCAATTCAAATTTCCAAGAAAACTTTGTAAAGAAGCAAGAGTGAGATTAGAAGGAAAAGTAACACAAGGTTTTAAAGGACAAATCTGCATTAGGGAAATGTCTGAGCCTAAGTAAGATATTGGAGGGATTAGCTGTATCTTCTCAGGAGCTACATTAAGTCCACTTCTCTTTAAGGCAGGAATTAGAAAATCACGTAGGGTGGAGAGATCTGTATCTAATTCTCCCCATATTAACACGTCATCCATATAATGAAAAGCCTTAAGGCCCTTATGAATATATGGGAAAAGGGCAGATTTAACAGCCTCTTGACAAATAGTAGGACTATTAGCCATGCCCTGGGGCAGTACCACCCATTCAAATCTATCGGCAGGGCTGGCATTATTAATAGAAGGAACAGAGAAAGCAAAACGTTTACAATCTTGTGGGTGTAAGGGAATAGAGAAAAAAAAATCCTGTATATCAATAGCTATGATTGGAATTCCTGTGGGAATTGTGGAAGCAAGAGGCAAACCCCTTTGGGGGGAGCCCCAAACCTGCATGGTTTTATTAACTGCATGAAGATCTTGGAGGAGGCGCCATTTTCCTGAGTGCTTTTTAATCACAAAGACTGGAGTATTCCATGGGCTCCAAGAATGATGAATGTGTCCCAAAGATAACTGCTCTTGGACGAGTTCTTTTAAAATTTCTAGCTTCTCCCTAGGCAAAGGCCACTGTTCCACCCAGACAGGCTCATTAGAAAGCCAATCTAAGCAGGGAGTTCTGTTACGAACAGTGGCAGTTAGTATTGGGGGTGCTGGTTGGGTCTAGCAGTCTCACAGGAGTGAGTGTGGTGTCCTGCAGAGGTGTCTGAGGATATCACTACATCTAAAGATTCCAACAAGTCTCTTCCCAATAAATTGGTGCTTATATCAGCTATTAAAGGCTGAAAGCGTCCGGTAGTCCCTTCTGGATCTTCCCACACAAGGGAATCTCGTGTGCGGAATGCCTGAGTCAATCCTCCAACACCATGTAAGCGTGGTCCTGGGAGGAGTTCCCAACTCTGGGGAACCTCTGCTTGTCTTAATATTGTCTTATCTGCTCCCGTGTCAATCAAACACTTAAAAGGAATATTACCAATCTTTACTGTCATAGTTGGGTGACCCTTTTCTAAAACAGGGGTGGTCCATAAAATCTCAGGCTCCGAATTCGAGTTGTTCTCTTGCTCCAGCCGGTTATTTCTATGCTGGAAGTTCCCACATACCGCGGGTTCCTCCTTCTGCTCACCCTCTGTTATTGTTACTTGGCGTGGTGGGTGTAGCGACGGATTGGGTCCCAAGCTGGGCTTCTGTTTGTGGAAGAAGGGAACAGCACCAAACGGGTGACCTGCTTCCTTCCCTCTTGGCGGTGGGGCTAAGGGAAGCCCCACACCTAGTTTAAATCCCTGTTTACATTTGGCAGAGGCGTGCCGTTCCTATGGAACCTTGACCAACAATCTCTCCTCCAGTGAAATCCTTTCTGGCATCTGGGACAAGGCATTCATGGTCTTTGATTCCCTATCTGGAGGCGGGGTTGCCCTGACTGGAGGCGGGGTCGCGGTCTATTTTCTGGACATTGGTTACGCCAATGCCCTTGGCGACCGCACTGAAAGCAAGCCCCTTTTTGCTTATGTAAGGTAGCTGCATAGACCTGTAACATAGGTCCTTGAAAAGAGCTTGATCTGAGATCCTGTGTAGCTAGAATCCAAGTATCTGGGTGTTTGTTTTTAAGAGTGATACAGGCCTGTCGAAAATGCGGAAGCATTCCATCCCAGACTATGGATCGCAGGAGGAGAAAACGAGCGTCAGGATTATAAATCTTCCTTTCCAAACTCGACTGGACCCTGGCAATGAATTTAGCGAGGGATTCATCAGGTTCTTGTTGCAGGGAGAGAATGGGGGCTGAGGCCGCTCCCATGGGTGGTGTTAATCGCTCCCATGCTTTTAATGCACACAGGCGTACCTGATCAAAATACCCCGGTGGAAACTTGGTTTCTGCCTGTTGAATCCCTGTTTCTAATTGGCCTGTTCCAAACAATGCATCAAAATTACCCTCTGGCTGATTTTGAATATTTTTCCACGATTGTTGTAAACATTCGTCGCGAAAGAATGCCTCCCATTGCAGGAAGAGGGGGCCTGGGAGCGTAGCACGAGTTACATCCCTCCAATCTTGGGGGGTATTAAGGTTCTGAAGCAGGCCTTGTAAAATGGACCTGGTCCATGGGGCATGAACACGGTCATTCTTGATAGCCTGGCATAGTTCCTTCAGGTCTGTGGCGGAATATGGATACCAGGCCTGAGGTTTTTGTCTGTTGGGGGCAACATTGACCGGAAATGTGTGGACTTGCTCTGATAACTGTGTAGCGGTAGGAGGAGTGACCGAAGTGGAAGCTTCTGGACAAGTGGCCGAAGAAGTGGTTTTGGAGGCTACAGGAGAATTCGGACATGTGTCTGTCAAAACAGGGGTGGGCGAAGAAGCAGCTGTGGAGGCAGCAGGAGGTTCCGGACATGTGTCTGCCAAAATGGGGGTGGCCGAAGAAGTCGCTGTGGAGTCCAAAGGGGAATTTGGACACGTGTCTGCCAAAATAGGGGCCTCAGGGCAAGATGCCAAAATAGGGGCCTCAGGGCAAGATGCAGAGGAATTAGGGTGGATCAAGATCAGGACAGGCCTTTGCTTCTTCTTGTTTTTAAGGTGCTGGTTAAGTTCTATGATCACTTCCTTTATCTCTTGGACCTCAGCCTCTAGATCCTTAAGCCTTTTGAGAGGTTGCCCTATATATCCCTTAAAAGCTGCTATGATGATCAACAGGATATAAGGTGCAGCCCCAAGAAAAATGTCCCAGATATATAAAAATTGTATACTGGAAAAAGAATGCAGAATTTGGAAAAGATTTTCCATGGTGGAGAGATCTCAGGAAAACAATAAGAAAGAAAAAAATCACAGTGCCTTAACACAATATTGCAGATACCCAAAAGGTGTGTACTTATCTAGGATGTCTTCTTGTAAATCTGCTGCTTACGTGTCCCTGTTCTGGGCACCAGATGCTGGGATAGCCTGAGGGTACTTCTTCCCGAGCTAGTGCTCTCTGGGTTGGAGAGAACTCAACTGGAGCCGATCTAGGCTGCTGTGTGGGAGAGGGATCAGGAACTCGTGCCGCACCAACTTTGCAGGAGATACACTCTGGAACTCTCGGAGCTGGAAAGCAATTCCCAAGTGTCTTTAATCAGAAGAGCAGCTGTTTTTATACTCTCCAAGTAGGGTGGAAACAGGATGTGATATAGAGAGGGTGGAGAGAAAAGTGACTGGTGAAGATCAGAGTGTGACAAGGAGGGGGCAGAGCAGGTGAGAATCCTATCACTGAACCACCAATGCCCTGGAGGGAGTGCTTTATGTAAATGTAAAAGTGATTTATGTAAATAGACCAAAGCTTTGAATGGGATCAATAAATCCCTATATAGGCATATGGTTAAGCAGAAGCCAGGGGGAGCTGGCATACTACCCAACAGGAATTGTCCTCCAAAGCTTTTTCCAGAGCTGACTGTCCTGTCTCTCTGCACACTTTGCCCTCGACAAGCTGAGCTACCCCAGGACCTCTGGGGGCTGCTTTTGACCTCTGTCTCCCAAAAGCCAGGGAGACAGGCAGACCCAGAGTGAGCCAGCACCCCTTCCTCTTGATTTCTACCTGACTCTATCAAATAAATAAATATTTAACAAAAGAGTGAAGGTAGAGGCTGGGAGGTGGTGCACCTGGTTAAGCACACATACACACACACACACACATATATTGGCATTAGTTTATTCTGTAAAAATGAAAGTTTTTACAGAGGTCTGAAAATATCACCAGTACTAAAAGAATTGATTACAACATGTCTAAAATACCATAAAGCAGCATATATAATTGAAAGCATAAATTACAATAGTTGATAATGAACTAAAAGTGGTTAGATGAAAACCAATTAAAGTTAGAATTGCATCATAAAGTTGATATTATAACAAAGCAAATACCTTTTACCATTGAATTGATATGCTATCAATGAGAAAATCCTCACTTTAATCAGCACTACTCAGCTCTGGCTTATGGTAGTGCAGGGGATTGAACCTAGGACTTCAGAGCCTCAGGCATGAGTACAAAACCCAGTTTCTAATTCACAGAGATAGCGAACAATGGTATAGTAGTTTGAGAAAAGCTCTTCTCCTTTTAAGCACACATATTACTATGCGCAAGGACCCAGGTTGGAGCTCCCGCTCCCCACCTGCTGGAGGGATGCTTCATGAAACAGGTTTGCAAATGTCTATCTTTCTTTCCTCTCTCTACCTCTCCTTTCTCAATTTCTCTGTCTTTTTTTTTTTTTTTTTAACTAGAGCACTACTCAGCTCTGGTTTATGGTAGTGCAGGGGATTGAACCTAGGACTTCAGAGCCTCAGGCATGACAGTCTCTTTGCATAACCATTATGCATGCTATCTACTGGCACCCTTCTCTATCCTTTTTTTTTTTTTGGCCTTCAGGATTATTGCTGGGGCTCAGTGCTTGCACTGCGAATCCACTGCTCCTGAGACCATTTTTCCCATTTTGTCGCCCTTGTTGTCATTATTATTACTGTTTTCATTGCTGTTGTTGTTGTTATTGTATAGAACAGAGAGAAACTGAGAGAGGAGGGGAGACAGAGAAGGGGGAGAGAAAGACATCTGCAGACCTGCTTCACTGCCCATGAAGCAACCCCTCTGCAAGTGGGGAGCCAGTTGCTCAAACCAGGTCTTCTCTGTCCTATTTAATAATAATTTAAAAAATTAGAAAGGAAAAAATAGCTACTGGGAGTGGTGGGTTCATAGTGCCAACACTGAGCCCCAATTATAACCTTGGTGGCAAAAAAAAAAAAAAAAGAGTGAAGGTGCTCATATAAGGATGCAGTTGGGAGAAAAGATACAGACCATGATCTCAGATATCATGGCAAGACTTTTAGGATCAGATTTGTATTTTGAAAAGGTCACTGACAAAAAGGTGACAGATGAATGCAGCTGTGCATGCGTAAAGGAGAGATTAGTTGGGATACAATTAAAATAGTACTAGCAAAAGGTTATGGCAGCCTGGACTGAGCAATCATGGTAAAGGTAGGGGTAAAATGAAAACAATCTTGAAAGTGCTGGCCATAATCCCATAGGACCTTTCAAATACCCACTTGTATGTCATGCACTCTGCTAGACTTTAAAGGTACTATAGCAAACATGACAGGCCAGGTCCCTGCCCTTGGGGAGATTCTATTTTTGCTTCTGTTTGCTGTGTTGCATAAGTGTGTGGACAAGGGGGCTACTGAGACAGAACATGGACAGAAAGATAGAGTTTCATTTTGGACATGTTGTACTTTGGGGACCCTTAAGAGACCCAAGAGATGATAAACAGACCATTGACCATAAGTGCCTGGAGTTTAACAATGAGATCTGAACTGAATCTATAAGTATGTTTATTTCATCAGACCATAGAAACATACCAACAGATAAAGAGACAAGCCACTAGGTATCTTTGTGTTCACAAAGCTAAGCTGGAAATTGGGTGGGAATTCATTCCAAACAACTCCTTTCTTTTCTTCTGTATTCTATTCTATTCTTTTCTATTCTATTCTATTCTATTCTTTTAAAAAATATATTTATATTTATGTATTTATTTATTTATTTATTTATTTATTTTTCCCTTTTTTTGCCCTTGTTGTTTAACATTATTGTGCCTATTGTTGTTATTGATGTCATTGTTGTTGGATAAGACAAAGAGAAATGGAAAGAGGAAGGGAAGACAGAGAGGGACAGAGAAAGGCAAGACACCTGCAGACTTGCTTCACCTGCAGACTTGTGAAGTGACTCCCCTGCAAGTGGGGAGCCGGGGGTTAGAACCAGGATCCTTATGCCGGTCCTTGCGCCTTGTGCCATGTGCGTTTAACCCACTGCGCCACCACCTGACTCCTTATTCTATTCTATTCTATTCTATTCTATTCTATTCTATTCTATTCTATTCTATTCTATTCTATTCTATTCTTCTCTATTCTATTCTTCTCTATTCCTTTTTTCTTTCCTTTCCTTTTCTATTTTATTTGATAAGACAGAGAAATTGAGAAATTGAGAGAGGAGTGGAAGATAAAGAGGAAGAGAAAAATATATACCTGCTGGCCTGGCCTGCTTCACCTCTTCATCTTGCTTCCCTCCTGCAGGTGGGGAGCAGGAGCTCAAACCCATGTTTTTGTGCATAGTAATGTGTGTGCTCAACCACCTAGCACCCTGACTCCATTCTTGTTACTAAATAATAGTAACACAGTAAGACAATAACATGTATGTGAATGGGCAACCCACTGCCTATACACACTCACTATAGACAAGCATATACTCTTGCTAGTACCTATGTACATGTAATTTACTTCTACTTCCTAATAAGTAACTTTGTTTTTGTTACTATTTTTATATAATTACATACATATTGTGACCCTGAACTCCTTATTAAACTATGACTGTGTTGCTTAAAGTTTGCTTTATGTTAGAATTGTTTAGGCATATGTCTGCTAAAGGATTGGAAACTGTCTAGATTTCATTGTTGTTCCAAGAACTCTGCAATTCATCGACTTCTTCTCCCTTGGATTCATTCATTCCATCTAGAAGGAGTCCAGATTTGAATCTGTGTATACCTTACGATGTTTATTACAAACAAGAAAATGATTTACATAACAAAAATAATCATCCCTCTACTACTTTAATTCCCAGTTTTATCTTCCATGTTTATATGTGTTTTTGTTTTTTTGATGATTTAGGCCATCCTTACAGGTGTGAGGTGGAAGTTAGGTTTTTTTTTTAGATTCAAAAAAAATTTTTTAGTGATTTAACAATGATTTAACAAGATTGTAAGGGTGTAATAATTCACACAGTTCCTACCACTAGAGGTCTGTGTCCCATTCCATCCATTGGGAGCTTCCCTATTCTTTATCCCTCTCTGGGAGTATGGACCAAAATTCATTGTGGAGTGCACAATGTGGAAGGTCTGGCTTCTGTAATTGCTTCTCCACTGGACATGGACATTGGCAGGTCAATTCATACCCCCAGCCAATCTTAGTGTATTTTTAAAATATTTTCTTTACTTATTTTAATAGTGGGGTCAAGAGCACTATTCAACTATGGCTTATGGTACTGCTGGTTATTGAACTGGGAGCCTCAGGCATGAAAGTATTTTTTAAAAATATTTTATCTATTTATTTGTCGGATGGAGACAGAGAAATCAAGACGAGAATGAGACATAGAGAATGAGAGAAAAACAGAGATACCCGAAGTATTTGCTTCACTGCTCATGGCACTTTCCCCCTGCAGTTGGGTACCAAAGGCTTGAACCTGGGTCCTTGTGCATTGTGACATATACACCCAACTACCACCTGACCCCAGTCTTTTTTCTTTTTTTGCATAATCAATTTGCTATCTCCCTAGCATTTCTCTAATGCTTTTGTCTAATGATAAGAGGATCATTTCTTCATGTGTCTGTGGGCCATGTGTATCTGACTTTTAGAAAACTGTCTATTCAATTGTTTTACCCCTTTTTTTCTTTTGTTGAGCTGTATGATTTCTTTATAAATGTTTGATATCAATTGCATATCAGATATCTTTTCCTAATTGCTGGGTTACCTGTTTATCCTTATGTAGTTTGTTTTCGATGTGCAGAAGTTTTCTAAGTTGAAGTAGCCTCGTTTATTTAATCTTGTTTTCATTTCACATCATCATGGACTTGAATTTCCAATAGATTTTGACATTACGTATATGCAATGTTTTACCAATATTTTCCTCTACATATTTTTTTTCCTCCAGAGTTATCGCTGGTGCTCAGTGCCTGCAATAGGAATCCACAGCTACTGGAGACTATTTTTCCCCTTTTGTTGCTTATTGTTATTGTTATTGTCATCGTTGTTGTAGGATAGGACAGAGAAATCAAGAGAGGAAGGGAAGACAGAGGGGGAGAGAAAGACAGACACCTTCAAACTTGCGTCAGACCGCCTGTGAAGCGACCCCCCTGCAGGTGGGGAGCCGGGAGCTCCAACCCGGATCCCTGTGCTGGTCCTTGCACTTTGCGCCACGTGCACTTAATCCGCTGAGCTACCACCCAGCGCCCTCTTCTATGTATTTTATAGTTTCAGATCTAATATCCAGGTCTTTGATCCATTTTGATCAGATTTTGGTGCACAGTGTTAAGTGGTAGTCTCATTTCATTTTTCTACATGTGACTGTCCAGTTTTCCCCGAGTCAACAGGTGAAAACATACACATTTGTATCGACATATATCTTCTACTTCTGTAAAGAAAGTTCCTGTGAGGGGCTACACATGCTTGAGCGCAAGTGTTATAATGCACAAGGACAAGGGTTTGAGCCCCCGGTCCCCACCTGCAGGGGAGAATTTTGCAAGTAGTGAAGCAGTGTTGCAGTTGTCTCTCTGTCTCTCTCTTCTATCACCCCCTTCCATCTCAATTCTGGTTGTCTCTATCTAATAAATAAATAAATAAATATTATAAATAAATAAATAAGAAAGTTCAAATGACAGTTGCACTTCTACTTAGAATTGAAAGAGGCCAATAGGGGCAGCACAGTGAGAAAGGAATGGTCTGGGATTAAACAGGCACAAATCTGATTAACAATATCAATAGAAAGATGGGGGGTGGGGTAGGTAGTGCATCAGAAATCACACTGGGTGTTGGTATGCATGAGACCCCTTCTGTTTCATTTGGTTTAAATCCCCCCTGCTTAACACTATTCTATTTACATAACAACTTCATTCTATTTACATAACCGCTGTTAACAAGCACCTCCCTCCAGGGCATTGGTTCAATCCCCACTGTTTCATGATATGTTTTTGCTCCACCCCCCCTCCTTGTCACACCCTGATCCTTTCTTTGTCACACCCTGATTTTCACCAGTCACTTTTCTCTCCACCCTCTCTATGTCACATCCTGTTTCCACCCTACTTGGCAAGTATATATAAAGACAGCATTGTGAGTTTTACAATACTGTACCTTGAGTTTAGCTTAGCTCGTCTTAGATTGTGCTGCGTCCTGCATGAATAAAGAGATACTGCCTATAGCTCAACCATGAATCCCTGGTCGTCTGTTACCCGCCCGTGAAGCCAGCCCGGTGAAATCAACATAACCCGTCGAAAACAACAACTGGGCAAAAGTCAAGGCTGTGCAGTCCTGTTACCCTTTTCCATGAGGAAATCCTCTCTGGACCAGCTATTGTGGAAATTTCTGGATGTTATAATCACTAAGTGATGTAGTATATTTTCTTTCATTAACACAAAGTTCAACCACTGTTCAAGTGTCTAACATTTTGGTGTTACATTTTTCTGCCTATATACTTATGCTCTGTCCTATTTCCAGAAGGGCTTACGACAGTTTACAAAACCACACCAATGAAGTTAAACAACATAAGTCGGGTCACTGTGAGAAAGGTGAGCCAGAGGAAAACAAGGGCAGGGACATGCAAGTGTGCTAAGAGGGAGGCCAGTAGGCCGGGAAATTCCAGTGGCATGTTGAACTTTTACAAAAACTTGCTGAAGCTGACAAACCAGTGTTGTGTTTTCATTCCACAGAAGCCAGTCATTGTTAGGGATAAATCTCAGTGAAACAATCTCACCCAGATGCAAATGATAGAAGGAGATCTTCTACCTAATCCAATGTTCTGTCCCAGGAGGAAAACACCACTCTTCATCCAACTGTCCTCTTGTGTTTGTGTGTGCACATTCTGGAACCCAAGCTCACTAAATAAGAGCCTGAAATTTAAAGATACATGTAAGAAGTTCTTTCTCAGGTGCCAATTTGTTTTGCTGTGGAATCCCAGACTCCTCAGTGTAATTTTTCTGAAGAAAAGAGGATAAAGACAGGAGAAGCAGACAAAGCCATTAAAGAAAGTTATAGGGGCTGGGTGGTGGCATACCCCATCGAATGCACACTTTGCCATGCATAAAGACCATGTTTCGGGGGCTGGGCGGTAGCTCAGTAGGTTAAGTGCACATGGTGCAAAGTGCAAGGACCAGCATAAGGATCCTGGTTCAAGCCCCCAGCTCCCCACCTGCAGGGGGGTCACCTCGCAAGTGGTGAAGCAGGTCTGCAGGTGTCTTTCTCTCCTCCTCTCTGTCTTATCCTATCTTGATTTCTCTGTGTCCTATCCAACAACAGCTATAACAACAATAACAGTAACAATCACAATAAGGGCAAGGGCAACAAAATGGGAAAAAATAGCCTCCAGGAACAGCGGATTCGTAGTGCTGGCACCAAGCCCCAGCAATAATCCTGGAGGCAAAAAAAAGACAATCCTGATTCAAGCCCCCAGCCCCCACCTGCAGGGGGGAAGCTTCACAGCTAGTTAAATAGAGCTACAGGTGTCTTTCTCCCTATCTTCCCTTCCCTTTCTCAACTTCTATGTTATCAAAATAAATTTTTTTAAATATTTATTTTATTTATTTATTCCCTTTTGTTGCCCTTGTTGTTTTATTGTTGTTGTCGTTGTTGGATAGGACAGAGAGAAATGGAGAGAGGAGGGGAAGACAGAGAGGAGGAGAGAAAGATAGACACCTGCAGACCTGCTTCACCGCCTGTAAAGCGACTCCCCTGCAGGTGGGGAGCCGGGGTTCGAACCGGGATCCTTATGCCGGTCCTTGTGCTTTGCACCACCTGCGCTTAACCCGCTGTGCTACAGCCTGACTCACATCAAAATAAATTTTTAAAAATAAATAAAGCCAGGAGTCAGGCGGTAGCGCAGTGGGTTAAGTGCACATGGCACAAAGCACAAGGACAAGTGTAAAGATCCCAGTTTGAGCCCCTGGCTCCCCACCTGCAGGGGAGTCATTTCACAGTCGGTGAAGCAGGTCTGCAGGTGTCTATCTTTCTCTCCCCCTCTCTGTCTTCCCCTCCTGTCTCCATTTCTCTCTGTCCTATCTAACAATGAAGACAGACAACAATAATAACTACAACAATAAAACAACAGGGAGACAAAAAGGGAATAAATAAATTTTTTTTTAAAGATTTAAAAATAAATAAAGCCACTGAGGCTACCCTGGGCTGAGCAGGGCTGAGTCAGCCTAGGCCATCAAAGAGTGTGTGAGGAGGCCTCCAAATTTCTTGACCCCTCCCAGACAAGTTCCTAGGCTACCACCTAGGACTTCACCTGAGGCGCATTGTGAAGGCTTTCTGGGTACCAACACACATGGAAAGTACATGTGAGAGGAGACCCCAGCCCTCTTGCCTCTTTAATGCCAGTTGAGGAGCTCTTTAGTGCTCTAAGTAAAAGATTCCCACCTTCCACTCTGAAAAATGGAAAGGAGATCATTCCAGAGGAGGCAGGCTTCTCAAGTGTGAAAGTTCAAGTTTCTTCTTTGGCTCTCAGATTTGCTAAATAGCACCACCTGCTGTCCAAATGTCATTAACCCCACCAGCACCACCACCAGCACCACACCACCACACACACACACACACACACACACACACACACACACACAGTCAAAGGATGTGAAAATCTTGGACTTACACGTTTTAAAAAATATTTTATTTACTTATTTATTAATGAGAAACATAGGAGGAGAAAGAACCAGACATCACTCTGGTACATGTGCTGCCAGGGATTGAACTCAGGACCTCATGCTTGAGAGTCTGCTGCTTTATCCACTGTGCCACCTGCCGGACCACTTGAACTTATACACTTTGTTTCCAGAACCTTGCCTGTGAGATTCTCAGAAAAAGCAGAGGTGGTGGTTGTTGTTTTCAATAGTTACTTTATTTTTTATGTAAAAGGAAAGAGTTTCACTCATATGAGACAGGAGTCCAGAAGGGTCTGCAAAAAAGTTCTCTCTTTTAATCTCGTGGGGGAAAAAAAATCCTGTTGCAACTTTACATCCTTTGTCTTCATCAGTAAAACTGATATGGGGGTATAGAAATGGCTCAGAGGGGAGGGCGCCCATCTTATCATGAGCACAGTCCAGGTTTAGACTTTAGCACCACATGGAAGGTGCTGTCATTATGGAAGAAGCTGCAGCGCTTACTATCTCACCCTCTCTCTGCTTCTGTCTCTATATGAATCAAAAAGTGACCCCAAAGTGGTGACCGATGCTTAAAAACCCTGATGTGGCAGATGTTAGTCATCAAGTGAATTCTCCTCTGAATATGCTCATGACTAAGGCCTATCTAGCTTCTGAAGAAAAAAGACAAGGCTGTACATGGTGATGGGGGTGGGTGTTTGTTTGGTTTGGCTTGTATTTTTATAGTTTAGTTTATTTTGATTAGAGAGGGGGGAGGGAGGAGAGGAGGGAGGGGAGAGCACTGTTTAGCTCTGGTTTATTATGGTACTAGGTATTGACACTGGGACCTCATAGCCTCGGTGTACATGGGTTTGTATTCCCTTTGATGACCAGATATTATGGTCTGAACATCTGTGTCCCCTTAGCACATCTATCTTGAAAGCTGCACCTCACTAGGATGGAATTTGGAGATAGTTGTACCATGAAGTTGGAGACCTCATGAATGAGTTAGTCTTTTTTTTTTTTTTAATTTTATTTATTTATTTAATATTTATTTTATTTATTTATTCCCTTTGTTGCCCTTGTTGTTTTATTGTTGTAGTTATTATTGTTGTTGTTGTCGTTGTTGGATAGGACAGAGAGAAATGGAGAGAGGAGGGGAAGACAGAGAGGAGAGAAAGATAGACACCTACAGACCTGCTTCACCGCCTGTGAAGCGACTCCCCTGCAGGTGGGGAGCCGGGGCTCGAACCGGGATCCTTATGCCGGTCCTTGTGCTTTGCGCCACCTGCGCTTAACCCGCTGCGCTACAGCCCGACTCCCGAGTTAGTCTTCTTATAAGAGAACTCCTTTAAGTTCACTCACCCCTGCTGCCATGTGAAGTTATACCTAGAAGATAATATTTATGGAATAGGAAATGGGTCCTCACCACTGTTGGTGTCTTGATCTTGGACTTCCAGACCTCCAGAATCATGAAAACTAAGATCCTGGTGTTTTCAACTACCCAGTCTATGATATCTTGTTATAGAAGATCAAACAGACTGAAACACCAAATTAGGGCCTTAACATAGTAGGTGCTTGACAGGTATGAGCTGCTCAATGAAGACAAACATTCTCTCTTTTGCTAGCCATTTTTTACCTCCTCTCTCTCTCTTTCTGAAGCCAGACACATGCCATGTTTCATAAATATGTGGGAAGACAGCATGCTTGGTAGATAAATATGTTGTAGGAAATGAATAGCTGGCACAGGATTAGTATTATTTTATTTTTGCAAAGATTAAAAGTTTTAATTCCCAGTCCAAAATCTTTTGCGTTATGAAGGTAATTTTCAGCTTCCTGAGAAGAGTACTGCTTCATTGATGCTGTTGACAATGTAGTCTATGTTGTTGGTATTAATGCAGGTGAAGTTGATCCGACCACTCTTGGGGACATAGATGTGCTTCTTTGTGACCAGGTATTCCAGCTGCTGGGCTGGTGATTACCAAAAATTGTCAGATCTTGGGGGTGGCCATTTCTAGGCCCCCTCCCCTGACCCAGGATGATTGTGAGATATTTTTAGGAGTTGAGAGGGATCTGCAAAAAAAGTTCACTTTGGGGGTCTAGTGGTGGCACACCTGATTAAGAACACATAGTACTAAGAGTAAAGACCTGCGTAAGGATCTGGGTTCGAGTCCTCCCCTCTCCCCCACCTGCAGGGGGGATGCTTCACAAGGGCTGAAGCAGGTCTGCAAGTGTCTTTCTCTTTCCAATTCTATCTCTCCTTCCCTTCTCAATTTCTCTCTAGCTTATCCAATAAAATATAAATAATGGCCACCAGAAACAGTGGATTTGTAATGCTGGCACCGAGCCTCAGTGGTAACCCAGGAAGCAAAAAAAAAAGGAAAAAAAATTTGCTTCACTTCGGAAAGACCTGGGATGAAGCTAACGTGCTGGTCACAGATTGAGCGAATGTTAATGCTCAAGTGCAAGCACAAGACTATAAAAGTGAGAGGAGAACTGACACTTACGACTGAGTCCCAGATAGCAATGGGTCCCATTCTGGTCAGTGATGTGTTCCCAGGAGCCAGGAGTTCCCAGAAGCCGCAACTTCTCCTTCACTTTTTCTTTGATCAACATGATGTTCTCTACAACCCTTTTTAGACTCAGCTTCCTACCAAGGAAAAAACAGCAAGAAATCAGAGTAGGAAATCTCTCTGATCTCAACCTCTTCATAATTATTCCACTCTTAGGGCTGGGTGGCGGTGCACCTGGTTGAGTGCACATGAGTGCAGGGGAAAGATTCACAAGTGGTGAAGCAGGGCTGCAGGTCGGTCTCTCTCTCTCTCTCTCTCTTTCTCTCTCTCTCTCCCACCCCCTCCAGGGTTATTGGTGGGACTCTGCCTGCACTACAAATTCACTGCTCCTGGAGGCTATTTTTTTCCCTTTTGTTTCCCTTGTTGTTTACAGTTTCTGTTGTTATTATTGTTGTCATTGCTGTTGGATAAGACTGAGATAAATCAAGAGAGGAGGGAAAGACAGACAGGGGAGCAAAAGATAGACACCTGCAGACCTGCTTCACCACTTGTGAAGCCGCCCGCCCCCGCCCCCACCCCACAGGTGGGGAGCCAGGGGCTCGAACCGAGATCCTTACTCCAGTCCTTGTACTTTGCGCCATGTGCACTCAACCCACTGTGCTACCACCTGGCCCCCTCTCTCTCCCTCTCTATCTCCTGATTCCTCTAAATTTCTGTCTCTATCAAATAAATAAAAGACAATTAAAAAAACTTTAAAAAGAAAATGAAGAAAACCTGCTAATTATTCCACTCTTTTTCACTTCAAAAGACTCCAGCAAGAGCAACAGAGGTCATAATGGTAAGCCTATGGACAAGGGATGGTTGTGAAGGAGAGAGGGGTTTCAGCCTATATTAGTGTAAGCAAGACAAGTAGGTTCTTAGGCGGATTTTGACAGAGTAACAAGCCCTTGAAACTTCCTAATGTCCTGAAATCTGAAAGAATTAATGTCATTAATTTAACTTGTGCCTAAAAAGGTGTTTTCTGGGGTCAGGTAAGAGTGCATCCAACTGAGCACACATGTTACCATATGCAAGGGCTCAGGTTCAAGCCCCCAGTTCCCACCTGCAGAAGGGAAACTTCATAAGCAGTGGGGTAGGGCTACAAGTGTCTGTGTGTCTCTTTCCCTCTCTGTCTCACCCTTACATCTCAGTTTCTCTGTCTGTATTCAATAAATAGTAAGTAAAATGAGACTTGATTTTTTTTTTTTTTTTTACCAGAGCACTGCTCAGCTCTGACTTTTGTTGATCTGGGAGATAGAACCTGGAACTTTGTAGCCTCAAGCATGAGAGTCTGTTTGCATAACCATTGTGTTATCTACCCTTCACCCAAATGATATATTTTTAAAAGCACACAAACTGGGATCAGGTGGTGGAGCACTTGGTTGAGCACACATGTTACAGTGTACAAGGACTTGGGTCCAAGCCCTCAGTTCCCACCTACAGGGGGTAAGTTTTGCAAGTGGTGAAGCAATACTGTAGATGTCTCTCTGTCTCTCTGCCTCGCTATCCTTCCCCCCCCCTCAATTTCTGGATCTCTATCCAGTTAAGTAAATAAAGATAAAAAATAGGGGGTCGGGCGGTGGCGCAGTGGGTTAAGCGCATGTGGCGCAAAGCGCAAGGACCAGCGTAAGGATCCTGGTTCGAGCCCCCCGCTCCCCACCTGCAGGGGAGTCGCTTCACAGGCGGTGAAGCAAATATGCAGGTGTCTATCTTTCTCTCCCCCTCTCTGTCTTCCCATCCTCTCTCCATTTCTTTCTGTCCTATCCAACAACGAACAACATCAACAATGGCAATAATAATAAAAACAACGAGGCTACAACAACAAGGGCAACAAAAGGGGGGAAAATGACCTCCAGGAGCGGTGGATTCATGGTGCAGGCACCTAGCCCAGCAATAATCCTGGAGGAAAAATAAAATAAAATAAAAATATCATTTTTAAAAAGATGAAAAAAATAAGAAAAGGACAAGAAGTTTGTCCTGTTACCTATAACCTTGAGATAGGACCACTGAGCTGCTGTCCTTGGTATTGAGTACACAGTGAGTTCTCATGGTCATGGATGAAATGAATGAATGAAATTGAGGGCCCTTTACCATTGTTCTTGCAGAGTAGGGTTACGGAGGATGGTGGTGATGATGCGAGCACCCATGGTAGGAGGGTTTAGCCACAGGGACCTGGCAAAAGTGAGCAACTGGGAGAGGGCACACAGCAGGAGCTCGTTGTTGAGTGCCACCACGACCAGGATCCCCACTCCTTCATCTACAACATTGAGGACATAGCATCAGTCTCCTGCTCTAGAAGGAGGCTCTTCTTAAGACTGTATCTCTAATTTTGCACTGTAGAAAGTTAATCTATGGGAACCTCATCTCAGCCAGCCAAACTGAAATTCAGGAAATTGCTAGAGACTCTTCTGGAAAGAAGTACCCACATATACAGAATGATAAAGACAGAAGGGCCTTGCAAGGCCACTGAATCCTAACCCCTAGTCTTACAGTTGAGGGAATATTTTACCCTGGAGGGATGAAATAATTTAACTAGAATTAATCTTGGTAACTCAGCTGAGGAAGGTAGCAGAGAATCTGACTTCTAGCTCACAGCTCTTCCTTTGTGTCTCCATGCTGCTCTCTCTGGAACTCTTGGCTGTCTCCAGAGACGGGGAGACCTCAGACATGCCTTTGAATGCTATGGATGTGGCACCACTTCATCATAAGTTTTCCCTTCTCCTTCTGCCCATTCCATACCGTAAATGCCAAAGTTCCTGGACAGAGACTGACTGCAGAAAAACTCAAATTCACAACACAAAAAGTACTGTAAGAATCTAGTATCTTCTTCCAAGTCACCTGTGATGAAACCTTGAGATGGAATGTCAAAAAATGGGAATATCTGTTTGTTCTGTAGGAGAAAGGAGAATGAAGAAGGATGAGACTGGAAGAGCAGCAGATGGTATATAGTGAGAGAGAGAAGAGAGAGAGAGAGAGAGAGGAAAGTTGGGTGGGAGTTTGGACTTACCTTCATGATAGACATCAACTTTACCCACTGGTTGTGTGTCAGCTTGCAATTGCTCAAGTTCCCTATCACGAAGACACAGCCCTGTGGGGCTTGCTGCAGAAAGAGATTCACATTGTACACTCCCTCCACCCCCAAAGGAAAGGAAGGGACAATGGGGGGGGGGGCTGAAGGAGAAGTGGGCCTCCATGTTTGTTCCTATTAAAAGGTTAGGCAAAGGTACCAGGTAGAGTGCAAATGCTACCATATGCAAGGACCCAGGATTAAATGTCTACACCTGCAGAGAGGAAGCTTTACTAGTGGTGAAGCACTGCTACAAGTATCTCTCTTTCTCTTTCCCTTGCTTCTCTTTGTGTCCCAGTTTCTCTCTATAACTATCAGAATAAATAAAGGGTTAGGCAAGCCTATGTCTTGAAAAGAGTTTGGTTTTCTAGAGGTCTGATGGGGAGGAAAGGAAAATAAAACTGCAAATTAGGTCTGGGAAGAAGTTTCTGAATAGGACCTCTGTACCTCCAATACATCGAAGATTATGTGTGGGTCGATGCACAGTTTGCTGGAGTTCCAGAAGGAGTATTCATGAACTACAAAGCCCATGTCTTGGAAGATAAGTCCATGAAATTCTGTGGGAACACAGTCATCTACCAGCTGGCACAGAGGAAATGGAGAGGTGGAGAGATAGGCAGGACAGAGAATGGATGGGAGGGTCACAAGATGGGCTGAGGGATAGTAACTAGAAAAACACACCCCGGTTTTCCCATCATCTTTCTTGTGACCGTGAGAAAGACCATCAGTGAAGATTACAGGAGAGGTAGGAATGAAGAACATGAGGATCTTTCATCACCTTTATCTTGCTCACCTTTTTAAACTCACCTTTTTGTGCAGAAATGATGTAAACTATCTGAGAATTCTGGCGCCAAGTTTTGAGGAACTGGGCACCAAGTTGGAAAGCACCACTGTCACCAACTGTGTGCAAACCCCCTATCTGCCGGAAGAAAGTAAACAAAAGTCATTTTTAAGTTTATTTATTTATTTATTATTGGATAGCAACAGAGAAAAATTGAGAAAGGATGAAGAGACAGAAAAAGAGACAGGGACCTGCAGCAAAAAAACTTTCCATATATATATACGGAGTAGTGTGTCCAAGTGGTGAAATTGTGCATGTGTGAGGCTTTGGTCCCAACAAAAATCATAAAAATAGTTCTTTAAAAAGGGGGGGGGTTGGTCCGGGAGGTGGCACAGTGGATAAAGCACTGGACTCTCAAGCTTCAGGTCCTGAGTTTAATCCCTGGCAGCACATGTACCAGAGTGATTCTGGTTCTTTCTCTCTCCTCCTATCTTTCTCATAAATAAATAAATAAAGTCAAGAAGAAGTAGAGGAAGAAGGAGGAGAAGGAGAAGAAGAAGGAAAAAAAAGGAGGAGGAAGAGGGGGAAGGGGAGGGGGAGGAGGAGAAGGAGAAGGAGGAGAAGAAGGAGAAGGAGAAGAAGAAGTAGGAGGAGGAAGAGGAGGAGAAGAAAAAGGAGAAGGAGGAGAAGGAGGAGGAGGAGGAGGAGGAGATGGTGGGGTGGTGGTGCACCAGGTTAAGCACAATGCAAGGATGCCGTTTAGAGCCCCCAGATCTCCACCTGCAGGGGGGTCACTTCACAAGTGGTGAAGCAGGTCTGCAGGTGTCTGTCTTTCTCTCCCCCCCGCCTCTGTCTTCCCCTCCCCTCTTAATTTCTCTCTGTCCTATCCAACAAAACAGGGGAAAAATGGCCTCCAGGAGCAGTGAATTTGTAGTGCCCTCACCAAGCCCCAGTGATAACCCTGGAGGCTAAGAAGGAGGTGGAGGAGGAAGAGGAGGAAGAAGAGGAGAAAGAGGAGCAGAAAGAGAAGAAGCAAGAGAAAGATAAGGAGGAGGAGGAGGAGAGGAGGAACAGAAGTAGTAATAGAGGAAAAAGTAGAAGAAAGAGAAGAAGAAGAGGAAGGAGGAGGAGGAGTAGAAAAAAGAGAAAAAGGAGGAGGAGAGGAAGAAGAAGAAATGGGGGGAGCAAGCAGCGGTGTACCCGCTTAAGTGCCCATAGTACAAAACACAAGGATCCACGCAAGGATCTGGATTTGAGGCCCCATTCCCCATGAATAGGGTGAAGCAGATCTGCAGGTGTGTTTCTCCCTCACTATCTCCTCCTCCTCCTCTCTCAATTTCTCTCTGCTCTATCCAGTAAAATGGAAAAAAAAAAAAAAATGGCCACCAGGAGCAGTGGATTTATAGTGGAGGCACAGAGCCCCAGAGATAAAATAAGAAGAAACTATTAGTTTAATTTACATTAAAAGGGGAAATTGTGGTACTTTAAGAGATATGCTATCTTTCTGATTCTAAAAAAAAGTAATATCCAAGTTTAATGAAAATCCAGTTAGATTCCTGATGAGATCCTTTTTTAAAATTTATTTATTTATTCCCTTTTGTTGCCCTTGTTGTTTTACTGTTGTAGTTATTCTTGTTGTTGTCATTGTTGGTTAGGACAGAGAGAAATGGAGAGAGGAGGGGAAGACAGAGAGGGGAAGAGAAAGACAGACACCTGCAGGCCTCCTTCACCACCTGTGAAGCGACTCCCCTGCAGGTGGGGAGCCGGGGGCTCAAACTGGGATCCTTACTCCGGCCCTTGCACTTTGCGCCAAGTGTGCTTAACCTGCTGCCCGACTCCCTGAGACTCTTTTTAAAAATATATATATATTTAAAATATTTTCTTTATTTATTTTGGACAGAGACAGAAAGAAGTTGAGAAGGAAGGGGAGATAGACAAATAAATAGACACACACACACACACACACACCTGTAGCACAGCTTCACCACTCATGAAGCTTCCCCTCTGCAGGTGGGGACCAGGGATTTGAATCTGGGTCCTTGTGCACTGTGAAGTGTGCACTTAACCAGGTGCACTAATACCCAGTCCCTTTAAATATATTTAAATATATTTCATTTCTCTCTCTCTGTGTGTGTGTGTGTGTGTGTGTGTGTGTGTGTGTGTGTGTGTGTGCATGTGTGTGTGAGAAAGAGATCCCAGAACACTGTTCAGCTTTTGCTTATAGTGATATGGAGGACTGAACATGGGAATTTGGAACCTCAGGCATGAACTTTTTTTTTTTTTTTTGCATAGCCATTATGTTATCTCCCCTGCTCAGATCTTTTTTTTTTTTTAAGTTGGCAGTTCAAATCCAATATTTATCTGGATAACTCAATCTGATTTAAATGACAGATTAGCCATATGCATAACGTAGAAAGAGCTCAATTCCATACTATTAGGGCTAGGGGAGGGAGCTGGAAAACTTCTCACCCTGTTCTGTGCAATGGCTTGGTTGCTTTTTCCAAAGAGGAGTTCCAAGGAGGCTTGGATGAATGTTTTCATGCCCATCGCAGGCGAGTACTCATAGTTCAGAGAGGGATCCCGTGAGATCTGCATTCGGATCTTGGGCACCACGGAAGAGACCCAGGGATGGCCTTCTTTGTTCATGCAGACTGTGTGGGGAGACAGCAGAAGAACCTTGTGTACCCCTGGCTCTGCTTGCAGCCCCTAAACGGTATACACATATAACCTGACTTTCTTGGGTCTTGTGAAAATTACCTATGAAAAGATAGCTTCTCCATTTTGTTCCTTTATAAAAAATAAAAAGTGGAAGAAACAGCATAATGGTTATGCAAAGAGACTCGTGCCTAAGACCCCAAGGTCTTGGGTTCAATCCCCTAAACCATCATAAACCAAGAGCTGAGCAGTGCTTTGATAAAATAAGGTTGAGAGAGGAAGGAAGAGGAGAAACTCAACAAAACCATGCATTGGACTGGGGAGACTGCGTAATGATTATGCAAAAGTCTTTCATGCCTGAGGTTCTGAGGTCCTAGGTTCAGTCCCTATCACCACCATAAACCAGAGTACAGCAGTGTTCTTTCACCCTTCCTTCCTCCCTCCCTCCTTTCTTTCTTTCTTTTTTTCTTTCTCCCTCTCTGTTTCTCACTCATTAAAAATAAATAAAAGACATTTCCCTTTTTTATTTGATAGGACAGAAAGAATTGAGAGAGGAAGGGAGATAGAAAGGGAGAAAGAGAGAGATCTGAAAACATATTTCACCACTCCTGAATTCCCACCTCCTCAACCCCCATTTGCAGGTGGGGACCAGGAGCTTGAACCAGTGTCCTCACACATGGTAACATGTGCACTAAACTGAGTGCACCACTGATACACACACACACACACACACACACACACATTTTAATGTTCTACTAATTTGTGTATTTTGAAAAAGACTGCTGGTGAGAACAGGAAGATAGCTCAGTGGACAGAGTGCAGATTAGCACATAAGGATCATACTTTTTGATCCCAGCATCTCATATACGAGAACTATGCTTTGGTCTCTTTCTTTTTTTCTCATAAAATCAGTAATTTTTTTAAGTGTAGGAGGTGGTCCAGTAGTAGAATACAGTACTTGAAAACACTGTTCAACTGACAGAGCATGGGACTTCCAGACCTAAGTTTGGTTCTCCATGAAAATGTGCCAGATTAGTAGCCTAGTTCATTCTCTCTCTCTCTCTCTGTCTGTCTATCTATCTATCTATCTATCTATCTCTATCTCTCACAGAATTCTCTCTATATCTCACAGGAAATAAGGAAAATGCATCTTAAAAAAAAACTATTTTTCAGCCCAGCAGGTGGCAGAATGGATGAGACATTGAGGTATTGCACTTTCAAACATGAGGTCCCAAGTTTGATTCTTGTCACTGCATGTATCAGAGTGATGTTCTAGTTATCACTTTTTCTCACTCTCTCTTGTTCCATCCCCTCATAAATAAATAAACATAAATTTAAAAATTAATAAGCTGATTTAAAAATAAAATAAGACAACTTAAACCTATGTTATTTTGTAATTTTTTCTCTCTCCAGTGTTATCTCTAGGACTCGGTGCCAGCATTACAAACTCACTGCTCCTAGAGGCCATTTTCTCCATTTTATTGGATAGGACAGAGAAAAATTGAGAGGGGAGAGGGAGATAGAGGAAAGAGAAAGACAGACACCTGCAGACCTGCTTCACCACTTGTGAAGTGACTCCCCAGCAGGTCAGGAGCTGGGGGTTCAAACCAGGATGCTGTGCAGGTCCTTGTACTTTGTACTATGTGTGCTTAACCTGATGCATTACTGACAGGCCCCCTCATATTGTAATTATTTTTTAATAAATTTTTATTATTATCTTTATTTGTTGGACACAGACGGTCAGAATCAAGAGAGAAGGGAGAGAGATAGAAGGAAAAAGAAGCAGAGAGACAACTATAGCACTGCTTCACCACTTGTGAAGCTTGCCCCCCTACAGGTGGGGACTGGAGGCTTGAACCTGGGTCTTTGCTCATTGTAACATGTGCACTCAACCAGGTGTACCACCACCTGGCTCCCATTTTGTAATTTCTTTAAAAGGTTCAACTATTTATTTATTTAGTTTCTTATAAGAAAGAGAGAGGGGGAGAGAAAAACCGGAGCATCACTCTGGCCCATGTGATGCCAGGGATTGAACTCAGAACCTCATGCTTGAGAGTCCAGTGCTTTACAACAATCTCCCGGACAGAGAAATCAGCGTCATATGAAAGGACAAAAAAAAAAAAAGTATACAAAAATCACAGACTCACAAGACTAAGCAAAGCTAACACTGGCTTTCACCGAGGCATATCGACAGAGTCCATATTGGGCTTGTCCAATGCTTTATTCACTGCACTACCTCCCAGCCCTGGGCAGGGTCCATATTGGCAGCCATTCTAAATTCAGGAACAGAAGGTGGGGCAGAAAGAGGAGAAGGACGGAAATGAAGAGAGAGCACTGTCCATGAAAACCCAGATACATAAAGCAGGAGAAGAAGACATGGTTCATGGCTCATGCCAAGCCCTCAGGAGCACCCACACACTCACACCAAAAAAAAGAAAAAAAAAAAAAAAAAGGCCAGATGATCCAGAATGCTGGCTGCTGTTTGTTTGTTTGTTTGTTTGTTTGTTTCCTTGCTAGGTTGCGGAGGCGTGGGCTGACAACAGACTCCTCTGAAGCAGTGGTATGCTGCACCCTTAGAGGTGGTTAGGACTTGCTTAGGCTCACACTCCTGAACCCTTTTACCTTTATAAGCCAGGAAAAACTTGTCTGGGTAATCATCCTGCTTGTAGATCTTTAGCAAGCTGCCTTCTATCTTCTGGGCTAGGGGCACATCCTTGAACACTGAAAGGGTGGGCATCTATGAGGTGTGAGCGGAACCAAGAACTGTAACTACGTCACTCTTTCCTTCCCCCAAGTCTGGGCTACTCAGGCCTGCCTCTTCCCAGAAGCAGCTGAAGCTCCAAGGCAGAGGTTTTAGAAAACCAGTCACTGGAGTAACAGAACCCCACAGCTTCCATCTCCATGGTAGCTATGCTGGATCATTATGGAGAGATTCCATGGAGAAACTCCTAAGAGAGTGGGCATGGGGACAGGGTAGCAAGGACATGAAAATTCCAGGCACTTTTCCCTGGCTCAATAACATCTCTTTACTAGCTCCAAGAAACCCAATTCAATATTCTCTGTGTGTGTCTCTCTTTTTAAGAGGAAGGTTTCCCTCTTTCCGTGTGTGTGTGTGTGTGTGTGTGGTGTGTGTGTGTGTGTGTGTGTGTGTGTGTGTGTGTGTGTGTGTGTGTGTGTGTATGTGTGGTGTGTACACTTACTGAGTGATATTTATTTATTATTGGATAGAGACAGAGAAAAATTGAGAGGGGTAGTCCAGGTGGTGGCACAATGAAATGAAAATGAAAGTGTTGAAAATGAAAGTGTTGAACTTTCAAGCATGAGGTCCTGAGATCAATCCCTAGCAGCACATGCACCAGAGGGAAGTCTAGTTCTCTATCCCTCTCATTAATAAATAAGATAAATTTTTTTTTAAAAAGACAGAAAAATTGAGAGAGGAGGGGGAGACCAAGAAGGAAAGAAACAGAGCTACACCTGCAGCTCTGCTTCACCACTCATGAAGCTCCCCCCTCCCCCTGCAGGTAGGGACCTGGGGCTTGAACTGGGGTCTTTGCATACTGTAATGTATACACTTAACCAGGTGCACCACCACCTGGACCCAAATGGTGGTTTTGTTTTTGTTCTGTTTTATTTTTTTTCCAGAGTAGTGCTCAGCTCTGGCTTATGGTGATGCTGAAGATTAAACCTGGGACCTTTGATGCCTCAGGAATGAGGGAAAGCTTCATGAGTGATGAAGCAGGTCTGCAGGTGTCTCTTGTCTTCCTCTCTATCAACCCCCTCCCCTCTCTATATCTGACTGTCTCTATCAAATAAATAAGATAATAAAAATAATATATAAAAGGAGAAAGAGGAGGAAGAGGAAGAAGAGGAGACAAACAATAAATAACCCATCATCTCTGCTTTTGTATCTTACCTTGGCATCAGTCAGGTATTGATGGGCAGTGCCTCACATCAACCTCTCAAATTATGGTAAAATTCCTCTTTTCGTTGCCTCTATCCAAACAGGGTGCCAGACTGACCAAGATCATCAACCATACTACATTACTCTGATCCTCTTCAGAGCAGTAGCTATTTTTGTAATAAAATGTCTCCTTTCTTTCCAAACAAAAAGATTTGTTAATGAGAAAGAAGAAAGCGAGAGAGAGAGAGAGAGAGAGAGAGAGAGAGAGAGAGAGAGAGAGAACCAGAGCATCACCCTGGTACATGTGATGCCAAGGATCGAAACTTTGACCCCATTCCTAAAAGCTCAGTACCAAATTCACTGTGACACCTCCCAAGCCACATGTCTTTCCTTTTTGTTAAAGATTTGTTTGTTTGGTTTTTTGTTTACCAGAGCACTGTTCATCTCTGCCTTAAGATGGTGTGGGGGATTGAACGTGAGACTTGACAGAGCTTCAGGCATGAGGGTCTGTTTGCAAAACCATTATGCTATCTACTCCCACTCTTATTTATTTTTTATTAGTGATTTTTTTATTTCAAAAAGGAGACATTAACAAAACCATAGGATAAGAGGGGTACAACTCCACACAATTCTCACTACCAGATCTCCGTATCCCATGCCCTCCCCTGATAACTTTCCTATTCTTTATCCCTCTGAGAGTATGGCCCCAAGGTCATTGTGGGATTTAACAGTGGTTTACAAGACTGTAAGATTACAGGGTATAGCTCCACAGCACACCCACCACCAGAACTTTGTGTTCCTACCCTCCCAGTAGTAAACATCATAGTTCTCACAAAATCTTAGGAATAGTTTGTTGACTCTTCATCTTCCTTCTCTGCCCCCCTTCTCTTTTTTGGTAGATATGTACAAGTTTATTTATTTCTGTTCTCTAGATTCCACATATGAGTGAAAGCATCTGTGGTTGTCTTTCACATCTTTACTTGCTTCTTAATTAAGCATAATGACCCATCCATTTTGTCCCATAATACATGATATTAAACCCAAAACTGATTTGGATACAAGTGACATCCAATGATTTAACAACTGGGAGAAAGTCTAACCTTGTCAGATAAAACAACAAGGGCAACAAAAAGGAATAAATAAATAAATATTAATTTTTTTTTAATCATGGGTCCCTTGGAACATACCTAAATAGACTTCCTAGCTTCTTCCTACACAAACACCCCTGATTTCATCTGCTGTATTCCTACCTTTGGGTTCCTGTTTATAAAATAATTTGTCCTGCTTTATAGACTGCTTCCTTTCAGCCAACAAGTTGCAGACGATAATTTGATTCCATCCTGACTTCCCAAGACAGACGACCTCACCAATGTGTCCCGAAGTCTCACCTCCCTAGAGCCCTACTCCACTGGGGCAAGATAGAAACTGGCTGGGGGACTGGGAGTATGGATTGACCAGTCAACGCCCATGTTCAGCAGGGAAGCAATTACAGAAGCCAGACCTTCCACCTTCTGCAACCCACAATGACCCTGGGTCCATACTCCCAGAGGGAAAGAGAATGGGAAAGCTATCAGGGGAGGGGATGGGATATGGAGATCAGGTGGTGGGAATTGTGTGGAGTTGTACCCCTCCTATCTTATGGTTTTGTTAATATCTCCTTTCTTAAACTAAAAAATTTAAAAAAAATAATAATAAGAAAGCTATCAGGGGAGGGGATGGGATATGGAGTTCTGGTAGTGGGAATTGTGTGGAGTTGTACCCCTCCTATCCTATGGTTTTGTCAATGTTTCCTTTTACAAATAAAATTAAAAAAGAAAAAAGAAAGAAACTGGCTGGGGATATGGATTGACCTGCCACTGTCCATGTCCATCAGAGATGCAATTACAGAAGCCATACCTTCTACATCCTGCACCCCATAAATAATTTTGATCCATACTCCTAGAGGGATAAAGAATAGGGAAGCTTCCAATGGAATGGATGAGACATGGAATTCTGGTAGTGGTACCTGTATGGAATTTCTACTCGTTATCTTACAGTCTTGTTAATCATTATTAAATGACTAATAATTTTTTAAAGAAAATAGAAAAGATACCACCAAAAATATTCATTATTTATTTCATATAAGATTAATAATCTTTTACATGTGATATCTAGAGAGAGAAAGAAACCACAGTGCCACTCTGGTATATGTCACAGCAGGGATCAAATCAGAAGCCTCAGAATTGCAAGTCGTACTCTTTACCAATGGATTATTCCCCCATCCACCCACCTGCCCACTAACTATTGGAAGAATGGTTTACACTCTGTAGTTCCACATCAACTCCAGAAATACAATCAGTATTTCATTACCTTAACACCATGAAAGCTACTCACATCAAATCACAAAAGACAGAACTTAGTGCTGTCAGATTCAAAGGTGTGTTGTCAGTTGTCCTCTGGTTTGGTACACATGTACAATTTCTCAGTTTGGGGAGTCCAGTTGTAGCGCAGCATGTTAAGCACAAGTGGCACAAAGCACAAGAATCGGTGTAAGGATCCCAGTTCAAGCCCCAGATCCCCACCTGCAAGGGACTCGCTTCACAGGTGGTGAAGCAGGTATGCAGGTCTGTCTTTCTCTCCCCCTCTCTGTTTTCTCTCTCCATTTCTCTCTGTCCTATCTAACAATTACATCAACAACAATAATAACTACAACAATAAAACAAGGGCAACAAAAGGGAATAAATAAATTTTAAAAAATCATCAGTTTTCTGCAAAACACAGTCACCCTCAGGTCAGGTCCTCCTCTACCATCATGCACCAGGACCCGAAAATTCCCTCACTCCCCCTCCTCCAGCCAGAGTTCTTTACTTTGGTGCAATCCTGAGGTTATTTTAATTTATTCTTCCCAGTTATATTGAGATATAATCCACACACTGTAGTCTCCCCTTATCTGTGTGTTCACTTTCCTTGATTTCAGTTATTTGTGGTCAATCACAGTCTGAAAATATCATGCACAATAATATTTTTCAAAAGAGCACATCCACATATTGTTTATGATAGTATATATATATATTTAAATATTTATTTATGTATTCATTCCCTTTTGTTGCCCTTGTTGTTTTATTGTTGTAGTTATTATTGTCGTTGTTGGATAGGACAGAGAGAAATGGAGAGAGGAGGGGAAGACAGAGAGGAGAGAAAGAAAGACACCTGCAGACCTGCTTCACCGCTTATGAAGAGACTCTCCTGCAGATGGGGAAGCCGGGGGCTTGAACCGGGATCCTTAAGCCAGTCCTTGCACTTGGCGCCTAGTGTGCTTAACCCGCTGTGCTACCGCCCAACTCCCATGATAGTATATTTAAATGATGTTCTATTGTTAGCTATTGGTGTTAACCTCCTACTATCCCTAACTTATAAGTTAAACTTTACCATAGGTTTGTAGATATAGGGGGGGAAAAATACAACTGATCCTTGAACAACTTAGGATTGACCTGAGAAGGTCCACTTATACTCAATTCTTTAAATCCTTGATTCAGCAAACTTGGATATCATTGGTTCATTGAATCTGCAGATGTGGGACCTTGTATATGGAAATCCAAGTAATAGTTGTATGCAGATTTTCTCTTTTTTTTTCTTTTTCTTTTCTTTTTTTTTTTTCTGCCTAGGGATTAAGTAGGACTCCTAACTCCTGAGTAGGTCAAGGATCATCCGTATATATAAGGTTTCATGCTATCCACAGTTTTAAACAGCTACCAGGAGTGTTAGATGATAGTTTCCACAGAGGCTGGGGGATAGCATACCCAATAGAGAACACATGTTGCCATGCCTGAGAACCTAGGTTCAAATCCCCATTTCCCGTTTGTAATAGAGGAGTTCCATGAGAGGTAGAGCACTGCTGTAGGTGTCTAACCTTCTCTCTCCTTCCTTATCTTTGTCTCATCCTCTGCCAAGTAAGAAAAAAAGATAATCCCCACAGAAATGCCTAAAGGACAAACAGACCCAACCTGGAGGGAGATATGAATGTGCAGAAGCATTCTGCAAAATACATGTTTAATTGGGCTAGGATGAAAGCATAATGGTTTTACCAAAGGACTTTCACACCTGAGATACCAAAGACCCCAGATTCAATCCCCAGCACCACCATAAGCCAGAGTTGAGCAGTGTTCTGGAAATGAATGAATGAATAAATGAATGAATGAATGATTAAATTAGTAGTGTTTAAACCCTACTTCATGTATTGAAACTCATATTCACTTTAAAAAAAATTTACCACAGCTTATTAAAAAAAGAAACTAATGTCTTATTACAATAACTTGCAGGAAATACTAAGGAAAAACAAGGACAAAGCTAAAAATTATTTTGTTAATTTGCAAGGTCAGAAATTCAGTTCCAGCCAGACAGTGGCACATCTGGTTAAGTGTACACATTACAGCATGTCAGGACCCAAGTTCAAGCCCCCAACCCCCACCTGTGGGGAAGAAAGCTTCACAAGTACTGAAGCAGTGCTGCGGGTGTCTCACTGTTCTCTCTATCTCTCTCTCTCTATATATATATGTATATATATATATATATATACATATATATCCCTCTCTCAATTTTTTATCTCTGTCCAGAATACAGAAGTGCCAGAGCATGACAGCTTTGTAATATATAAGCCACATTCATCACAAAATTATCATTTGTCACCTCTTCTCATCCTTTCATTGATATATTTGTTTGATTCCTCTGCTACATATATAACTCATTATCATTTCTTAAAGATTTTATTTATTTACTAATGAGAAAGATAGGAGAGAGAGAAAGAACCAGACATCACTTTGGTACATATGCTGCCAGGGACTGAACTCGAGATCTTATACTTGAGAGTCCACTGCCTTATCTACTGCACCATCTCCCGAACCACTGAACTTATTATTATTATCACCATCATTATTATTATTTATTGGATAAAAAAAATCAAGAGAAAAATCAAGAAGGGATGGGGAGATAGAGAAAGAGAGATAGCTGAAGCACTGTTTCACTGCTCATAAAGTTTCCCCTTTGCAGGGGGAGAACGGCAGCTTGAACCCAGGTCCTTGCACACTTTAACATGTGTTCTCAATCAAGTGTGCTTGCCCCCAAAAAACTTACTATTAAACTGCTATTTTTTAATCAATTGTTTTTAAATTTATTTATAAAGTGGAAATATTGACAAGACCATAGGATAAGAGGAGTACAACTCCACATAATTCCCACCACCAGAACTCCATGTCCCATCCCCTCCCTTGATAGCTTTCCTATTCTTTATCTCTCTGGGAGTATGGACCCAGGGTCATTATGGGATGCAGAAGGTGGAAGGTCTGGCTTCTGCATGGGCATTGACAGGCCAATCCATACTCCCAGCCCTTCTCTCTCTTTCCCTAGTGGGGTATGGCTTTAGGGAGACAGGCCATACCTCCCAGAAGTCTTAATTAATTTTTAAAGATTTATATATGGGACCAGTAGGTGGTACACTCAGTAAAGTGTACACATTACTATGTGAAAGGACCTGGGTTCATGCCCCTGGTCCCCACCACAAGTGGTGGAGTAGTACTATAGGTATCTCTTTGATTCCCTCCCTCCTTCTCTCTCTCTCTCTCTCTCTCTCTCTCCTTCTCTGACTCCTTTTTTAATTTTTTTTAATTTTCCATTTTGTTGCCCTTGTTTTTTATTGTTGTTGTAGTTGTTATTGTTATAGGTATGATTAATGTTGTTGTTGTTGTTGGATAGGACAGAGAGAAATGAAGAGAGGAGGGGAAGACAGAGAGGAGGAGAGAAAGATAGACACCTGCAGACCTGCTTCACCACTTGTGAAGTGACTCCCCTGCAGGTGGGGAGCTAGGGACTCGAACCAGGATCCATACACCAGTTCTTGTGCTTCACACCATGTGCACTTAACCCTCTGAGGTACCTCCTGACTCCCTCCTTCTCTGACTCTTACCATCTACCAAAACAAAAAAAAAAAAAGAAAAGAAAAGAAAAGAAAAGAAAAGAAAAAAATGACTGCCAGAAATAGTGGAGTTATGCAGTCACTAAGCTCCAATGATAACCCTGGCAGCAATATATATATATATTTGTGACTGAGTGAGAGGCGTCCACCACACTGAAGGAAACTTTGGTGCTGTGGTCTCACTATACACACACACAAACATATACACACACAAGTGCTAAAGGAACAGCTCACCTGGGTAGTGTGTTAGTTCCAACCCAGTCTCCACAGTATGAATGAAGCTTTGCTGCTGTGATTTCTTTCACAACTATCTCTGCCTCTGCTAAAATAAATAAAGGAATCATAATTAAAAAAAAAAAGTTTACAGGGCCAGGTGGTGGCATACCCGGTTAAGCACACACATTATAGTGCTCAAGGATGCAGATTCAAGCCCCTGGTCCCCACCTGTATGGAGAAAGCTTCACGAGTGGTGAAGTAGGGCTGCAGATGTCTCTCCATCTCTTCCCCTCTCTATTTCTTCCTTCCTTCTAAAGTTCTCTCTGTCTCTGTCCAATAATAAATAAATTTTTAAAAAATACGTTTTTTTTTTTTCTCTAGAAGACAATTTCTTCATCTATTTTATTAAAAGTTTAGGTTAAATTACTTGTATGGGCTCTGCTTTACCAGTTCCATTAGTTAGTGATCTTATGAAAACTGCAGGGTTTTTTTTCTTTTCTTTCGTGTGTGTGTGTGTGTGTGTGTGTGTGTGTGTGTGTGTGTGTGTGCACGTGTGCGTGTATTGCCACCAGGTTTATCACTGGGGTTCACTTGTCTAAACCAGGAATCCACTTCTTCCAGCAACCATTTTTTTCTTCTCTTTCTTCTTTTTTAAAAACTATTTTTAAAAGTATTTTATTTATTTTATTTTTAAGAGAGATGCAGAGAGAGAGAGAGAGAGAAAAACACCAGAGCACTGCTCAGCTCTGGCTTGTGGTGGTGTGGGGGATTGAACCTGGGACTTTGGAACCTCCTGCATGAGTGTTTGTTTGCATCACCATTATGCTATCTCCCCCACCCTCTCTTCCTTCTTCTTCTTTCTTCTTCTTCTCCTCATCCTCCTTCTTATTTTTTGCCTCCAGGTTTATCCCTAGGGTTCTGTGCCAACACTATGAATCCACGCCTCCTGCCAGTTTTTTTTTCTTTTTCATTTTATTGAATAGGACAGAGAGAAAATGAGAAAGGAGGGGGAGACAGAGTTAGTCATTCCCATGAACCTCTTTTCCCTTTCCCTTTCAAAAGAAGGTGTGTGGGGGGAAAGCTCACCTGGATAGTGTACCTGCTTTGTCATGCCTGTAACACAGGTTCAAGCCTGTCTCCCACAGCACTGGAGAAAGCTGGAGGTATGGTCTCTTCTCTATTCTCATCTCTATCTCTATCTCATCTCTATATTTATCTCTCTCTATTAAAAAAAAAACTGCCCAGAGTAGTGAAGCCCCAGCAATAACCAGAGAGACAGAGAGAAAGTTCTATTCCTTATTTTATTTTATAGTTAGGGAAACTGAGAAGACATTTATTTTGGTTTGTTTTTTTTGACACAGCTTTTGCTCATGGCTCTACTTAATAGGTAAGTGACTTACGTTATTGAATTTCTTTTTTTTTTCCCTTCTTTATTTTTGTTTTAATTGGGGGGTTAATATTTTACATTTGACAGTAAATACAATAGTTTGTACATGCATAACATTTATCAGTTTTCCACATAGCAATACAACCCCCACTAGGTCCAAAAAGGATGACAGAGGACCTAGTGAGGATTGTATTGTTATAAGGCATTTTGTTTTGTTTGCTTGCTTGTTTCAGAAGCAGTTTTTTTTTTTTTTTTTGATTTTCCATTGGTTTACAATACTATAAAAGTTCGGGAGTACAACTTCACACCTCCATGTGTATCAGACTCACTGCACCTACCACCAAAGTTCCAGTATCATCACTCTCTAAATGGCTGAGGAAAGCATTTTAATTTTATCATAATCTTTTTTTATAAGAAGTCTTTGTTTTTATTTTTTTATTATTATTTTTTTTTGCCTCCAGGGTCTCGGTGCCTGCACTATGAATCTCCTGCTCCTGGAGGCTATTTTTCCCTTTTTGTTGCCCTTGTTGTTACCCTTGTTGTTATCCTCATTATTATTGTTGTTGTCATTGCTGTTGTTGTTGTATAGCACAGAGAGAAATCGAGAGAGGAGGTGAAGACAGAGAGGGAGAGAAAGATAGACACCTGCAGATCTGCTTCACTGCCTGTGAAGCGACCCCCTTGCAGGTGGGGAGCCGGGGGCTGGAACCCGAATCTTTACTCAGGTCCTTGTGCTTTGCATCATATGCGCTTAACCCGCTGCGCTACCATCCAACCGCCTATCATAATCTTTTATTTTTAAAGACTTTCTTTTTTAAAATTTTTTTTCATTTTTTATTTTAATCTTCATTTATTGGATAGAGACAGCCAGAAATCAAGAGGGAAGGGGGTGATAGAGAGGGAGAGAGACAGAGAGACACCTGTAGCACTGCTTCACCACTTACAAAGCTTTACCCACGCAGGTGGGGACCGGAAGCTGGAACCCCGGTCCTTGCACTGTAATACATGCGCTCAACCAGGTGCACCACCACCTGGCCCCTTAATAATGATCTTTTTTAAGAGGATAATCTGTGAAGGATTAGATGGCCTCCTAAGATTCTGCTAATTAAACTGATTTTTAACTGACTGGTAGTGCACCTGGTAGAGCACACACATTACCACGTGTGAGGACCAAAGTTCAAGAACCAGAGTTCAAGCTCCCAGCCCTCACCCAAGAGAAAGTGGGCAAGATTCACAAGCAGTAGAGCAGTGTTGCTGGTGTCTCTCTCTTGTGTGTCTCCTTTTCTCTCTCTGACTCTTACCTTCTATCAAAACAGAAAGAAAACAGGAGTGGGAGAGAGAGAAACGGCTACCAGGAGCTGTGGAGTTGTGCAAGCACAAAGTCACAGAGATAGCTCTTGTGGCAAATAGTAATAATAATAATAATAAAGCTGTACTTTGTGCCTCAGCTGCTCCACAATCAATTTAAAGCAGATTATATCCAGGGTGTGGAGAAGAAACATTGGCAGCATCCATTGAAAGCATCCACTTGTCTGCACAAACACAGACATACAAGAGTACTGAGAGCTGGAATCGGGCGGTAGCACAGCGGGTTAAGCGCAGGTCCCGCAAAGCTCAAGGACCTGCGGAAGGATACCTGATACCGGTTGGAGCCCCTGGCTCCCCATCTACAGGGGAGTTGCTTCACAAACAGTGAAGCAGGTCTGCAGGTGTCTTTCTCTCTCCCTCTCTGTCTTTCCCTCCTCTCTCCATTTCTCTCTGTCCTATCCTACAACGACGACATCAGTAACAACAACAGTAAAACAACAAGGGCAACAAAAGGGAATAAATAAATAAAGTACTGAGAGGAAGACTGGACCAGTGGATTTAGGGATGGATACACAGAAAGAGTAAATATTCTGTGGCCTTTACCTGTTCCCCCAGGGAAAAAATAGAGTAGCTTCTATTTTCTATAGATTGAAGGCTGAAGCGGGATGCATTGGATCGACCTTCTCGTGGTGCATCCCGTGAGTACCCATTCATTGGGGAAACTGACGATCCTTTCTAGCCGACTGAATCCACATGGATCCCAGTCACTTTCAAAGCCAGCAACAAGCAGCTCCTGACAGCTTTCAACCTGACCTGTTGACTGGCTACGGAAGAAGGGCAAACGCTAGAAGAAGAAGGCTGAAGCTGGTGCAGCTTTCAGTCCTGCCCATGAGGACTGCAGGTTATACCATTCCCCAAATGAATCTACTATGAAAAATGTTCTTTGAAAAAATAAACATGCTCTCTTTTGCTCAAATATAGATGGAACTAGAAGGAATCGTGCCAAGCAAGATAAGGCAAAGAGAGAAGGACAAATACTGGATGCTCTCACTCACAGATGGGCTCTAAGAAACAAAGCAAAGGACAATACAAGGTGACGCCCCAGTGGACTGTAATCTATGGCAGTAGATTTAAGGACTCCAAAAGAGGAAGAGAGGGCTACTCATCTAAGCCTCTATGGTGGAATAAGATGATAAGTTTGGTTGAAGGTTTAAATGTACTAATATCTATCTTGGGTAAGTGTGGAAATGTGCCCTTGTGACAACAAAAATCCTGTAAATCAACATTTTCTCATTAAAGCAATATTGGAATTGGGGTGGGTAGGCAAGTGAATCTGTCAGCAGCCTTCTTACCTGAATGCTGTCTATCCCTTCACAGATCCAGCTGGTGCAGAAGATAGGTCATCTCTGGAGGGGCCTGGGCAGTGACACACCCAGTTGAGCACATGCATTACCAAGTGCAAGGACCATGGTTTGAGCCCCTGCTCCCCTACTTGCAAGGGGAATGCTTCATAAACAGTGAAACGGGGCTACAGGTGTTTTTCTTTTTTTAACTTTTTTTTTAATATTTATTTATTCCCTTTTGTTTCCCTTGCTGTTTTATTGTTGTAGTCATTATTGATGTCTTTGTTGTTGGATAGGACAGAGAGAAATGGAGAGAGTAGGGGAAGACAGAGATGGGGGAGAGAAAGATAGACACCTGCAGACCTGCTTCACCGCTTCTGAAGCGACTCCCCTGCAGGTGAGGAGCCAGGGGCTCGAACCGGGATCCTTACTCCGGTCCTTGCACTTTGTGCCACCTGTGCTTAACCTGCTGCACTACAGCCCGACTCCCAACTTTTTTATTTTTTTCCCTTTTGTTGACCTTGTTGTTCATCGTTGTTATTGTTGTTGTTATTGCTGTCATTGTTGGATAGAACTGAGAGAAATCAAGAGAT
The DNA here is from genome assembly GCF_950295315.1 of Erinaceus europaeus. Taxonomy (NCBI): domain Eukaryota; kingdom Metazoa; phylum Chordata; class Mammalia; order Eulipotyphla; family Erinaceidae; genus Erinaceus; species Erinaceus europaeus. The sequence goes on along the minus strand of NC_080163.1, from coordinate 66,263,954 downwards.
GAGGGGAAGACAGAGAGGAGGAGAGAAAGACAGACACCTGAAGACCTGTGAAGCTACCCCCTGCTAGTGGAGGGGAGCCAGAGGCTCGAACCGGGATCCTTATGCCGGTCCTTGCACTTCACACCAAGTGCACTTAGCCCGCTGCGCCACCGCCTGGCTCCCACAGGTGTCTTTCTAGTCCTCGCTCTATATATCTCTTCCTCTTCTTTCAATTTCTCTTTGTCCTATCAAATAAAATAGAAAAGAAAAAAGAGAGAAAAAAATGACCACCGGGAGTGGTGGGTTCATAGTGCTGGTACCAAGTCCCAGCAATAACCTTGGTAGTAATTTAAAAAAATAATAAAACAGAGGGCAGGATAGATAGCATAATGATTGTGCAAAGAGACTCTCATATCTGAGGCTCCAAAGTTCCAGGTTCAATCCCACATAACACCATAAACCAGAGTTGAGCTGTGCTCTGGTCAAGAGAGAGAGAGGTAAATCACCTCTGGAAAGCTCAATTACTCCTCCACTCCTCCCCTTCTTCCTGTCATTTCTGCTCCATTTTCAACTTGTGCTAAAAAGGCTCTGGCAAGGCCAGGGGTTACACAGTCTCTTTCATTCTCAATGGTCTGTAAGTCTTCACATCTGGTTGTTTGTCTCTTACAGTCTGAAGTGCTCAGCCCTGGTGCAAGCAAAAGCAGCCTATTCGGCATACAAGCACGTAAATCTCCCTTAGTCTGACAACTGGCCACAAGTTGCTGGAGAAATTACCAGAGCAGCTGCCTCTCTGTCAGCAACACTGGTGACAATTTGCAGATGGAATCCACAGCCCCAGTACAAGTCTAAACACTCCTAAGGAGCCTGACAGCTGGTACTTGGGTGCATGTCAAGCAAGATTCAAGCAGCATAAACTCCTGGATAAAGTTCAGGATAAAGTCTACAAGTCAGTACCCCACTCCTCCCCACCCCACCCACCCCCATCACCACTGTCATTCCAAAACATTCTTTCCCCCTGTCTAGGGCTAAGTGAGAAACTTAGCAAGGTGATATTGTAAAAACACCCAAAGCTGGGGAGAGGAGAACTTCTCTGACCCCCAGGCTAAAGCAAGACTTCCTTCTCCATGAACAGCTTCAAAAGTGGAGTTTTTCGATATTGTTGTGTACTTCTGGATAAAATGGATGGAGCTGAATGTGATTAGGCTTAGTGAAGTAAGAAAGAAGGTGAAAGACAACGACCAGAAGGGTCATTCATAAGCAGATTACAGAGAATTCAAACACTTGAACTTTTAGAGAAAAAAAAAGAGCCAACCTACAACTAAGATTTTTGGATGACTATGGTGGTTATCATAGAGGAGGGGGCACAGAACTTTGATGGTAGTGGATTTGGTGTAGATCTACACTCTTAATACATTATTATTATTATATTATTATTATTATCATTATTATTATTATTATATAGAACAAAGACAAAAGGCAAACTGAAAGTGAAAGAGACCACAGTACCAAAGTTTCTTTCAATGCAGTAGGGGCCAGGCTTGAACCTGCGTAGCATGGATGGTAATGCAGCACACGATTCGAGTGAGCTACTTCACAGGTACATCCCTGTTGACTTATGAATTACTATTACATCACCAATTTTTTAAAAAAGAGAAAGTTATTGCACCAAAGTGAAGGACTCTGGGAAGGAGTGGGAATGGGTGGGCAGGTCCTGATACATGATGGTGGAAAAGAATATAGGCTGGGATTGAGAGTGTTTTGTAGGAAACTAAGAAATCTTAGGGGCCTGGGACGTGGTACACCCAGTTAAGTGCACATATTACCAAGCACAAGGACCTGGATTCAAGCCCTGGCTCCCCACCTGTAGCAACTCCACTTCACAAGTGGTGAAGCAGGTCTGCAGGTGTCTATCTTTCTCTCCCCTTCTCGGTCTTCCCCTCCTCTCTCCATTTCTCTCTGTCCTATCCAGTAACAATGACAGCAATAACAATAATAATAACAACAACAACAATGATAAACAACAAGGGCAAAAAAAAGGAAAAAAATAGCCTCCAGGAACAGTGGATTCATAGTGCCAGCACTGAGCCCCAGCAATAACCCTGGAGGCAAAAAAAATTAATTTTAAAAAAGAAAATAATGGTGTATTGTACCAAAGTAAAAGATCCTAGAGTTGGGGGGGGTTCAGGTCCTGGAACATGATGGCAGATGAGGATCTAGTGGGGGTTGTATTATTATATGGAAATGTTAGGCATGTACAAACTATTATATCTTACTGCAACTGTAAACGATTTATTCCTCAACAAAGAAATTGTAAAAAGAGAGAAAATGAAATTAAAAAAAAAAATAGAAGTAGCTTTCTACACCTTAGACACTGTTCTGGGCTGAAAATGAAAAAGTTATCTTTGATAAACAATGTCCCAAGAAATCAAACCTGGGCTCCTGGAGAGAAAGGAGCAGCATAGGCCAGGTCCAGTTCAGAGAATACCCATATGTGGAAATCCATCAAGGTTATACTCTGGGCAGATCAAAATTTTACAACCCTGGAGCCCCTGAGCCCAGCCAATGCATTTCACATTGCTGTCACGCAACAGATTAAACACTTGGTGATTTACTGAGGATTCAGCAGATCAGCTCAGACAATGCGTTTTGCTCATGGAGTTTTAAATGCAAGCTCTCAAAATGATCCAATTATTTCCATAGAATGTTTCTTTCCATAGGAGACCTGTCTGGTAAAGTTCATTTAAAATGGGACTGGGAGGGAGGGGCAGGGGAAAAACATCAACTGGCTCAAATCCATAACTTCAGTTTTACTTCAAAAGGATCATTATACTTCCACAGCCTGGAAAAGAGAGTGGGAAGGTAGAGGTTACGGAAAGGATGGGAAAAATCAGAATATATTTATAACCCAAGACATTTGCCCAACATAAACAATGTTCTGTGCCTCTGTGCACTTATGCGTGCAGAAACACACACAGAGAGAGAGAGAGAGAGAGAGAGAGAGAGAGAGAGAGCACTGTACAAAACTGGTCCCAGGAGACAATAGCAGCATATGAATCTGCCACTGGCTTGTAGTTTGGTGATAACGTATGCCCCATCTGCCTGGATCCTGGACATAGCAGATCCAATCCTCCATTCAAGTCCTATGCATAGTACTGGCTTTGCTATTTACTGGCAGTTTTGGAAAGGGTAGGGAAGCTCCAGCTTGTTCTCCTTTACCCAAACAGATTCTTCTTCTTTTCTTTCTTTCTTTTTCTATTTTTATATTTATTTTCCCTTTTGTTGCCGTTGTTGCTTTTCATTGTTGTTGTAGTTATTAATATTGTTGATGTAGTTGTTGTTAGATAGGACAGAGAGAAATGGAGAGAGGAGGGAAAGACAGAGAGGGGGAAAGAAAGACACCTGCAGACCTGCTTCACTGCTTGTGAAGCAACTCTCCTGCAGGTGGGGAGCCGCGGTCTCGAACTGTGATCCTTATGCCTGTCCTTGCGCTTTGCACCACATGCGCTTAACCTGCTGCGCTACCGTCCGACTCCCCTCTTTTTTTTTTTTTTTTTACACCACTTGTTTTTTTTTATTTCTTTATTGGGGGATTAATGCTTTTACAATCGACAGTAAATACAATAGTTTGTACATGCTTCTTTTCTTTCTCTCTTTTTTTTTTTTTATTTCATAAGGTTTAGGAAGCAAGGGGTAAGGATTTGTCCTAACACACGAGCTGCTGAGGTAGTGCTGAAATTCAGGAGAGAAGTTGAGAGAACTTTTCTATAAGAGAGAGAGACAGAGAGAATGGAGAAAGTGCACTTGGTAAAACCTCCCCCACTCTAGTCACACACTCTTCCCATCCTAGTCATCAGGTTCTGGAGGTTTTCCTCTGTCAAAAGTCAGGAGTAAATGGGTTGTGAAAGAAAAACAATGGAAATGAAAGAGGGCACCAATGATCTGCCTTCGGTAATATTTATTAATCTGATTTTAAAAGGGAAAGAAGTGGTACACCCTAATGGTTCACATTCCTATGAAACCCCAAGCTCCTCACCCCCCCCCCAAACAAAACAAAACAAAACAAAACAAACCTTCTGGCATTGCTGTGAGGTAGATTAGAGCTGTTAGTGTCTAACCTGAGAAGGGCTGGTACTCAGAGAGCCTCAGTGAGGAAGCCAGGAACAAAGTCCCAGGGCTTGACAGTTTCTAATGTCCTGCTCTCAGCCTGGGCCATGGAGTCCACAGAATGCTGCTTCATCAGCGTTTGGGTGGCAGAAGGAAGTGAGCTAGGGTTGTTCTCTTCACCCTAAGCACGCCCATAAGCTACCCCGCTGCTCCTGAAGCTGCTGAGCACAGTTCTGACACACCGGCTGCTGAGGTAGTGCTGAAAGTCAGGGGAGAGGTTGAGAGAACTTTTCTCTCAGAGAGAGAGACAGAGAGAATGGTAAGACCTCCCCCACTCCAATCACACCCTCTTCCCATCCCAGTCATCAGGTTCTGGAGGGTAGACGTTTCCAGAAACTCCACAGGGCTCACTGTGAACAGAGACCAGAAGGTTTTCCAAAGATTCTGGATCAACAGGAGCTGTTGTTTCTTGTCCTTCAAGGCCTACGAAATCCCCCAGGAAGCTCTGAAAAATGGAGATAAGATAGCTTGAGGTGAGGAGAGGGGCAGAGGATGGTAACAGGAGCCCAAGAGCCAAGGCATGGAAATGGAGACCCAATAACTGTGGAAAAGCACCTGGGCACCACCTAACTGCAAAAACCCACCCCCAAGCCCAGTCCCCTCATTCTTCCGGGGCAAGGCAAGGGAGAGAATTCACAGGGTTTTTTTTAAAACAACTTTTAAAAAAATATATCTTATTTATTTATTTCCTTTTGTTGCCATTGTTGTTTTTCATTGTTGCTGTAGTTACTGTTGTTGTTATTGATGTCCTCATTGTTAGAGAGGACAGAGAGAAATGGAGAGAGGAGGGGAAGACAGAGAAGGGGAGAGAAAGATAGACACCTGCAGACCTGCTTCATAGCTTGTGAAGCGACTCCCCTGCAAGTGGGGGAGAATTCACACTCTTATTTTGCCTCCATCCCATAAAATTGAAGCACATTTTCATGGCTAGAAAACCTTTAAAATAACCGGGGGTTGGGGGGAACCACTCATGGTAATGTGTGATGCACCACATTACCATGTAGAAGGACCTGGGTTCAAGCCCCTAGTCCCCACCTGCAGGGAGGAAGCTTTCTGAACAATGAAACAATGCTACAGTTGTCTTTCTCTTTCTCTCCCTCTCTACTGCTGCCTTCCTTCTTTACGTATCTGTCTCTATCAAATAAGTAAATTAAAACATTTAAATGTATTACTAGGGCAGAGGTAAGTAGCATAATGGTTATTCAGACTTTCATGCCTGAGGCTCCAATGTCCCAGGTTCAGTACCCTATACCACTATGAACCAGAGCTGAGCAGTGCTCTAGTAATAATAACAACAACAACAACAATAATAATAATATAAATAATGCCAGAGCTGGTGCTAGGAACTTGAGAGGATCACCAATCTTCCCTATAAGTCACAGTGGTACAAAAATTTGGGCAGCCAAAGAAAAGAACTAGAAAACCAAAACTCCAGTGATGGCACACGCAGCTGAATTCACACACTACCGTACGCTACCCGTACACTAGAAGCCAAGTTCAAGTCTCCGTTCTCTGCCTGCAGGAGAGAAACTTCACAAGTTGTGAAGCGCGTCTTTAGGTGTCTCTCTTTCTCTCTCCCCTCCCCCTCTCAAGTTCTCTCAGTTCTGTCAAGTCAAACATAAAATAATAATTAATTAAAAAGAAAGAAAACCAAAATTCCAGCTGACCAAGGTATTAAAAGGCTCAGGAAACAAAACACACAAGGGTGTCGGAATGAACCACCCTTTGCGGGGTTGGTCGTTGAGCCTCTTCCCCGTGACCTCTCTCAATTTTGAGACTCTCTCCAACCCCACTTCCTGATACCAAAGCCCAACACTCTAAAAGTCAAAGGGCCAGGCAGTGGCACACTTTGCAGAACAGACATGTTGCAATACTCAAGAACCCAGGTTCAAGCCCCCACCCCACCCCACCCTGTTCCCAATCTGCAGGGAGCAAAGAAAGCTTCATGAGCGGTGAAGCTGTGTGGCAGGTGTCTCTCAACCTCCCCCCCTCATTTTCTCTCTGTCTCTATCCAATAAATAGACTGTGTGTGTGTGTGTGTGTGTGTGTGTGTGTGTGTGTGTGTGTGTGTGTGTGTGTGTGTGTGTGTATTTAAGTCGACCCTCAAAGGAGCCCCCAGCCTGCTCCCGGCCCCTCTCCCTTCGGTTACCTACCCATCAAGCAGCAAGCACTATTGGGACTCCGCGAGGCGGGCCTGGGCTGCAGGGTCGAGGTGCCTGGGGACCGCAGCGAGGTGCTGGGGGTGCGGCGACGGCCCCAGGCGCACAGCAGGCGGCGGAAAGCGCTGCGGAAGTCGGGGCTGCGGCAGTAGATGAGCGGGTTGAAAGCGGAGTTGGCGTAGCCCAGCCAGTTCAGGGCGAGGAAAACCGAGCTGGGAACGAGAGCGGGGCCCCCGAGGGCGCGCACCACGTTGGCCACAAAGAAGGGCAACCAGCAGAGAGTGAAGGTGCCCATGATGAGCCCCAGTGTGCGCAGGGCCCGGTGCTCCCGGAGGGGCAGGAGACGCGCGGGCCGCCGGGAGGAGGGCTCCTCGCCCGGTGGAGCGCACGGCGGCGGCAGGGCGGGGGGCGCAGAGCCGGGCGCCGCAGGCGGAGGCTCCTCGGGCTGGAAGCGGCCCAGCTCCCCGCGCAGCTGGCGCAGCTGGCTCGTCGCCACGACGAAGACTCGCGCGTAGACGAAGAGCATCACCAGCAGCGGAAGGTAGAAGGAGACGGAGGAGGAGAGCAGCGCGTACGGCACGTTGGAGGCGAAGGCGCAGCAGCGCGGGTTCGAGTGGCAGCGCTGCGCCTCGGCGTCTGCCCCCACGCGCCACCACTGGCTCATGATGGGCGCAAAGGACACGGCGGCCGACACCACCCACACCAGCACCACGGCCGCCCTCGCGCGCCTTTTGGTGATCAGGGCGCCGTAGCGCAGAGGGTTGGTGACCGCCAGGTAGCGGTCCACCGCCAGCGCGCACAGTGTCTCGATGCTGGCCGTGACGCACAGCACATCCACCGACGTCCACAGCTCGCAGCTGGTGGCGCCTAGGGGCCAGTGGCCGGTTAGCGCCAAGGTGGCTGCGGGCGGTACGACCAGGAGGCCCATCACCAAGTCTGCTGTGGCCAGAGAGGTCACGAACACGTTGGTGATGGTCTGCAGTCTCGGCGTGAGCGCGATGGCCACGATGACCAGCAGGTTGCCCGCCGCGGTGGCCAGTGCCAACAGCGCCCCGGCCAGCGCCGCCGCCCACGGCACTCCGGACAGCCCACTGGGGTCGGCGCTGCTGGGCGCCAAGGTGGGCACCCCGGGCCCCCAGGGCGCAGAGCTGTTCCCTTGTGGCCACCGAGCCATCCCGCGTTGCGCCAGGGAAGGGGGCCTGGCCTGCTCAGGGGAGGGGACCGCGGCGCGTGGGAGCGGCTCCCTGGGCCCGGGCCATCTTCCCGGGCTGACCGGGTGAGAGCGCTCCGCGTCCTCCGCCCCTTCGGTGGCCTGGCCCGCGGTCTGGGGAGGAGGGGCGGCCCTTAAAGGGGCAGCTGGCCCGCCGTCGGGCGGGGGAGTTGGATGGAGGGTGGGGACGAACGAAAGCGAAATAGATGCTCTGGGCTGTTCCTTTAGCCAGGTCAGGGGGAACTAGGATGCCCTGACTGCTCCCGTCACGATGTGCGCACAAGGGAACAGCTCCGCGTGGTGTTGAGCTCCCACACGCTCATCGCCAGTCCCTCTGGCACTGGCTTCCTGGAGCTCTGCACCAGCCTCCCCCAGAAGGCCCAGCAGCAGCGCTAGGGGAAGGGTGATGGAGAGTCCCCACCCCTAACTTACTGGTTCCAAGAAAGAAAAGTACACCTTCTCCAAAGGCAAGAGAATTAAACGATCCACAGTAGCCCCTCAACTATTTGGGTGCTCTCTTCCAAGAGATTATAGGTAACAGAGGACAGGAAGTGTTTTCTCTCTCTGTCTCTCTCTCTCTCTTCTCTCTTAATATGTACACATATATGTATATATGTATAGATAATAATTATTATTTTATCAAGCTTGCATGCCAGTTAAATTTGTCCCCTTTCCTTTCTAAGTCATTTATCCTCTCTGCCCCTCCAGTTTCTAGCTACTGGAGAAATTAGCCATTATTTTCAAGAGATTCTTTTTTTTTTTACTATTTAGAGAAAAGGGGGTGGGAAAGAGAGAGAGAGAGAGAGAGCTGCAGCACTGCTTCAGCATTCATGAAGCTTTCCTCCTGCAGGTGGGGATGGGGGCCCTTTCACTTTGTAACAGGTGGGATCAACCAAGTGTGCCACCACCCAGGCTCCTTTTTTTTTTTTTTTTTTTTAAGAAAGTCCTTCTCTTTTATTAAAAAAAGAAAGAAATTCAGGCTGGGGAGACAGCATAATAGTTATGTAAGACACTTTAATGCTTGAGGTTCCGAGGTCCCAGGTTCAGCCCCTAGCACCACCATAAGCCTGAGCAGGATTCTGGACTCTGCATCTTTCTATCTGTCTCTCACTCATTAAGAGAGTAATAAATAGGGTGGGGGAGACAGCATAATGGTTATGCAAAAAAAAAACAAAACTCTCACACTTGAGATTCCAAAGTCCCAGGTTCAATTCCCTGCACCACCAGAAGCCAGAGCTGAACAGTACACTGATTTTTTTTAATTAATTATTTATTTAAAGTGTGTATTTATTATTAAGAAAGAAGGATGGGGGCAGGTGGTGGAGTACCTGATTAAGTGCATGCATTTCAGTACACAAAGACCCAGGTTCAAATCCGTAGTGGAGAAAGAGGGAGGGAAGAGCCAGAGCATCACTTTGACATCCATGTGGCTGGGGATCCAATTCACAGCTTCGTACTTGCCAGCCTGGTGCTTTAGCTGCTGTGCCACCTACCAAGGAGGCTTCAGCATTCTTCTTGTTATTATTATCTTTAATATTTTATTTCTTTATTAATGAGAGGGATAGGAAGAGAGAGAGAGAAAGAGGAAGAACCAGACACCAGCCTGGTACATGTGCTACCAGGGATCGAACTCAGGACCTCATGCTTGAGAGTGCAATGATTTATTCACTGCATCACCTCCGAGGCCATGGTCTTGTTATTTATTTTATTTTTATTTTTTTTACAAAACATACTTATAGTATCTATTCTTATGATAGAGAGAGCAGGGGTGGGGGGGAGAACAGCACCACACTGACTTTTGGCCTCTAGTATTGTTTGGGATTGAACCTGGAAACTCTGGAACCCCAGGTACTCAAATTGTGTACTCTAACACACCAAACTATTATCCAGACCTTGTTAGGAATCTTCATCATTGTCTGCCCATCAGAATTTGCATTTGTATTTGTGCGGCGTGGGATATTGAGAGTTTCAATGTCTTAATGTTTTCTGACGCATATATCTCCTCTGCACACCTTCCCACCTAGAAAATTTCTAAATTGGTCCCTTCTGCTAAAATTATTTGTTGTAAAGACTTTTTTATTATTTAATTTAAGATCTATTTTGGATAGAGGCAGAGAGAAGTTGAGAAGAAAGGGAGAGGTAAAGTGGGAAAGAGAGCAAGTGAACACCTGCAGTACTGTTTCACCTCGTGTGAAGCTTCCCCCTGTAAGCAGAGGCTGGGGGCTTGAACCCAGTAATGTGTTTGACCCGCTGTAATGCGTGCGGTCAAACAGGTGTGTCACTGCCATGCCCCTGTGGAGACATTGTAAATGAACAAATGATTTGAGGTTGAGACTCATCCTCCACCATTCCCAACTGTCTACAGATCTTCAATCACCATGCTCCCAGTAAGAAAGTACTTAGTCTGGGTTGCAGTAGATAGCATAATGGTTATGCAAAGAGACTCTCATGCCTGAGGCTCCAAAGTCCCAGGTTCAATCCCCTGCACCACCATAAGCCAGAGCTGTGCAGTGCTCTGGTATTTCTCTCTGTGTCTTTCTCTGCATCTCTCTCAAAAATAAAATAAATAAAATACTTTAAAAAAAAAAAGAAAGAAAGTACTCACTCCAATTCCTTGATGTTTTTCCCCATGAACTTCTTTTTTTTAATTAATTTTATTTATTTATTTATTTATTACTATTTTTTAATTGGGGAATTAATGTTTTACATTCAACAGTAAGTACAATAGTTTGTACATGCATAAAATTCCCCAGTTTCCCATATAACAATACAACCCCCACTAGGCCCTATGAATCCTTCTTGGACCTGTATTCTCCCCACCCACCCACCCCAGAGTCTTTTACTTTGGTGAGATATGCCAATTCCATTTCAGGTTCTTCATTACCTGCAGGTTTGCAGAGCTTCCTTCCCCTGCCCCTGTACTGCCCCTGAGGAAAGACTACTTCTGCCAGCCAATCTCCCCGATCTGGAAGTCAACTCCTACTCAGTTGGGTGTAGGGAGACAAAACAGAAAACTAGCCCCTCTCCCCCGTTCTAGTTGAGGGGGCATTTGATATTTTTATTAGCTCTATCAGAACCTGAGTCTTGAGCTGTCTTGCTTCCTTCCTGAAACAATGGGACTTAAGGGGCTGATGGAGAAGACTATCATGGAAAATGCCTCCAGGGCCATGGCCAAGTGTGTCTCCTTTGATCAGCTCTTTATTTCAAAAGAACAATATATAGTCACTGATCTAAGCAATTCCCCCTGGGAGGCTGAGCCAGCGTTTGGAGTAAAAAAGATTGGAGGGAAAGTGAGGACTTAAAATTATCCTTGAGAAAAAAATAAAATAAAATAAAATTACAGTCTTGTCTCTCCCTCTCTGGGACCCAGCAGCTAAGATCCAGGAAATGTTTGTCAGTGGCTCCCAAGAAAATGCTTTGTTCACCCAGGCAGTGCCCCCAAGTGAGCTTTCGGAGCCATGGAAATATCTAGTGGGTGGAGGAGGAACAGCCCAGAGCTTCCACTACCACCCCAGGCCTCACCCCCCCCCCCCCCCAGTGCAGCCAGTATGGTACAGGCCACACTTGGCCTAGAGTCCGAATTTTGCTGATCATCAAGGAGGTCACTCCCTAGACTGGTATTGCAATACCACAGAGTACTGCCAGTTATCTCAAAGGGGTGTCATAAGATTTTCAGAGATTAAAAAACACATACCATTCAGTAGTATTTTTTCCAGGACATTGGAGATGGTCTAGATGGGGAGAAGGGTGTCAGGGAGAGAAGTGACTTCACAGGGGATTGTTCTTTAAAAAAAATATCATGTGTCTGCTTTTGTATTTTATTATTTAGCTTTTTTTTTCCCCCATGGGTAGAGCTTCACTACCCCAGGCTGACTATTTCAGATAGAAAAAGAGTGGGGGGGTAGGAAGCAGGGATATATAGCATAAGGGTTATGCAAAAAGGCTCCCGTGCCTGAAGCTCCAAAGCCCCGGGTTTAATTCCACACAACACTGTAAGCCATAGCTAAACAGTGCTTTGGTGAAAAAGAAAAAGAGACAGAGACAGAAAGAGAGAAGGAAAGACATCATAGCATCAAAGCTTCCTTCTTCGATGGGAGTCACACACATGGTAAAGCAGGCAGGCATTCTATCCAGATGAGCTATCTAGCTCACCCAATTTAATCTCTCAGATTGCTAATGCACTCATACTAGTCAACCATCAAAATACAAAATTGATGTCATAGTATGTTACCTTTAGGGATGGGGGTAGATAGCATAATTGTTATGCAAAGAGACTCTCATACCTGAGGCTCTGAAGTCCCAAATTCAGTTCCCTGCACCACTATAAGCCAGAGCTGATCAGTGCTCTGGTAAAAAAAAAAAAAAAAAAAAAAAAAAAAAAAAAAAGTTACTTTCGGAGGCCAGAAAGGTGGTTCATCAGTGGCGCACCTGCCATCTAGGACACCAGTATTGTCCCTGCACCACATGAGTGTAGCAAAGAAAAGCCAGAACTCTGTGGATGATTGGGCATGAAAGACAGCATGATGGCTGTGCAAAAGATTTCCATGCTTGAGGCTTAGAGGTCCCAGGCTCAATCCCCAGCACCATCATATGCCAAAGCTGAGCAGTGCCCTTTTAAAACATAATAAAGAAAATAACTACATGGATAGTGAAGCAGTACTTTGCACTCTTCCTCTCCCTCTATCTCACACTTAAATATTTAAAAAAAAAAAACAAACATTTATTTATGAGTACCAGGCAGTAGCACAGCAGGTTAAGCACACATGGCACTCAAAGTGCAAGGACTGGCATAAGGATCCGGGTTCGAGCCCCTGGCTCCCCACCTGGGGAGCTCGCTTCACAAGCACTCAAGCAGGTCTGCGGGTGTCTATTTTTCTCTCCCTCTCTCTGTCTTCCCATCTTCTTCTTCTAGTGTTTGCCCTTCTTCCGTAGCCAGTCAACAGCATCAGGTTGAGCCTGATGTAAAGTTTTGAGACCTCCTTTGAATCTGGAGAGGTGGCAGTCATTGACTATGTGGGTCATAGTCTGTCTGTAGCCGCAGGGGCAGTTCGGGTCGTCTCTGGCGCACCGGCCATGGCCTGTTCGATAGCGATTGAGGAGGGCCCAATCATAACGTGCTAGGTCAAAGCCGGGTTGACGCTTGCAGGGGTCTGTGATGAGGTGTTTGTTCTTTACCTCAGCTGACTGTCAGCTCTGTTTCCAAGAGACTGGAACAGAGAAGTTCAGTGAAGGCGTAGGGGACCAGATTGGGTGACGAGACATCAAGCGTTGGACAGGGTGGGCGAAGATATCCGCGTATATTGGCAGGTCCGGTCGAGCATAGACGTGGGAAATGAACTTAGATGATGCCGCATCCCGACGAATATCTGGCGGGGCTATGTTGCTAAGAACTGGCAGCCATGGAACCGGGGTGGAACGGATGGTTCCAGAAATTATCCTCATGGAGGAATATAATTTGGAATCGACCAAGTGGACATGGGGGCTACGGAACCATACTGGGGCACAGTATTCTGCAGTGGAATAGCATAATGCCAGAGATGATGATCGTAGTGTGGAAGCGCTCGCGCCCCATGAGGAGCTGGCCAGTCTTGCAATGATGTTATTCTTCCCATCCTTTCTCCATTTCTCTCTGTCCTATCCAACAACAAGGACAATAGTAACAACAATGATAACAACAACAGCAATGATAAACAACAAGGGCAACAAAAAGGAAAAATAGCCTCCAGGAGCAGTGGGTTCGTAGTGCAGGCACCAAGCCCCAGCAATGACCTCGGAAGAAAAAAAAAAGTTATTTATGGGACTCAGGTGGTAGTGCAGCGGGTTAAACGCATATGGTGCAAAGCGCAAGGGCCTGGCTTAAGGATCCCTGTTCGAGCCCCTGGCTCCCCACCTGCAGGGAAGTCGCTTCACAAGTGGTCTGCAGGTATCTATCTTTCTCTCCCCTTCTTTGTCTTCCCCTCTTCTCTCTATTTCTCTCTGTCTTGTTCAACAACGATGACATAAACAACAACAATAATAACTACAACAATAAAAACAACAAGGGCAACAAAAGGTAATAAATAAATATTTTTAAAAATTTATTTACGAAGATGAAAGTGAGAAAGAACCAGAGCATCGCTCTAGCATATCATTACTAGGAACTGAATTCAATACTTCCTGTTTGAGAGTCCAATATATTTTTTCTTTTTTTAAATATTTATTTATTTGTTTATTTATTCCCTTTTTGTTGCCCTTGTTGTAGTTATTATTGTTGTTATTGATGTCATTGTTGCTGGATAGGACAGAGAGAAATTGAGAGAGGAGGAGAAGACAGAGAGGGAGAGAAAGATAGACACCTTCAGACCTGCTTGACCGCTTATGAAGCCACTCCCCTGCAGGTGGGGAGCCAGGGGCTCAAACCAGGATCCTTATGTCAGTCCTTGCACTTTGTGCAACCTGCGCTTAACCTTCTGCACTACCGCCCAACTCCCTGAGGGTCCAATACTTTATCCACTAAACCACTTCCCAGGTTGCAATTATTATTTTTTTTAGTTGGGCTGGGGAGGTGTCTCAATGGTAGAACACATAAAAGGAACTTCAGCCATGAGTTAGCTCTGAATCATTGATGTTATCTTTAACGTGGTAACCACCAATCATCTCTTTTCTCTTCTTCCAGTAATATAGTGGCTGTGTGTGTGTGTGTGTGTGTGTGTGCTAACACACAATTTTTGTCTTTATTTTCTACACAGAAAGTTGTACAATGAAACACTAAGCAGAACTTGGATTGGAGTTGGTGTATTGCACCAAAGTAAAAGACTCTGGAGTAGGGATTGGGGGGGAGAGTTTAGGTCCTGGAACAGGATGGCAGAGAATTTAATGGGGGCTGAATTGTTACATGGAAAACTGGGAAATGTTATGCATGTACAAACTATTGTTTTTACTGTTGACTATAAAACATAAATCCCCCAATGAAGAAAAAAAAGTTGTAAAATGTTCTATACTTGCTCCCTCTATACTTACTGTTCTATACTTGCTCCCTCTAACTTCTCAATATGTATTTGAGGTGCTTTCATACCAATACACAAAAGCTTCCCATCTATTTTGTGGATGCACCATAATCTATAAAACCAGCAGACCAAGAATGTACGTCTAGTTGCTTCTAATCTTCACTAGTAGATAAAGGCAGAACAAATAAAACTTAGGCATGTTATTTCACATGTGTTTAAGTATAGCCATAAAATACGTCTCTTAGGGGCTGGGTAGTGGCGCACCTGGTTGAGTGCACATAGTACAACGTGCAAGGACGCGAGTTCGAGCCCCCGGTCTCCACCTGCAGGGGGAAAGCTTCATGAGTGGTTAAGCAGGACTGCAGGTATCTCTCTGTCTCTCTCCCTCTCTATCATCCCCTTCCCTCTTGATTTCTGGCTGTTTCTATCCAATAAATAAAGATAATAAAAAAAAATTTTAATATGTCTCTTGTCAGTAGGATTGTCATGTCATATAGTGTATACCTTTGAAAAATTTAAAGATATTTCCAAATTATCCCCCCTGGGTGATATGCCCATTTATAATCTTGCCATGGTTTTTGATAGCTGGTGGGGCTGGGTGTTGGAAGCAAGTGACCGGCTGCTCTGGAAGTCATCCTAATGGTTGGGCCCAGGGGAGTCAACACTGCCTGGTCTGCAGAGGTCGGCCAACTCTGGATAGAAGCATATTGTGCCCAGAGAGAGTACTAGCTTACTCCTGGGCCCCCAGATGACCTTTGTTCTGTGCCCTTGGAAGCAAGTAGTTAGTGTGGACCTCTGTGTCTACTGAGATCAGGTCCCTAAGCTGCTTTTTATGTGTTAAGAGGACGCTAAAATGGGAAACTGGGGAATGTTATGCATGTACAAACTACTGTACTTACTGTTGAATGTAAAACATTAATTCCCCAATAAAAATTTTAAAAAAAGGACGCTAAAGATGCAAATTACCAAGTTACACTATTTTTCTGGGGATGGAAGGATGGTACCTAATGGTGTAAATATGTGGTCTGCAGACAGAAAAGAGATAGCTTATGAGCAGAGGTTTGGTTTGTTTGTTGCCACCAGGGTTGTCGCTAGGGCTAAGTGATGGCATGATGAATTCACTGCTCCCAGTGGCCATTTTTTTTTTCTTTCTGTTGTGATAGAGACTGACAGAAATTGAGAGGGAAGTGGAAGGGTGACAGGGAGAGAAACAGAAAGACATATCTGCAGCTTGCTCCACATCTCATGAAGCTTCTCCCTAAAGGTAGGGACTAGGGGCTTGAACCCAGATCCTCAAACATAACTTGTTTGCCACTATTTGGCTCTTTGGAGAGAGGTTTTAATAACAGTGGGGGGTGTTTTCTCTCCTTTGTTGGTCAGAGTTTGTGATGGATCCTGTGCACCATGACTAGGTGCACATGCGTGTGTGTGTGTGTGTGTGTGTGTGTGTGTGTGTGCACGCGTGTGTGTTTACATGGAGTAGGAAGAGCCTGACACATTCAGTGACCTTAGCCTTGTACCATATCCAAGACTGCATTTTTATATTTTTAAGTTTAAAAAAAATATTATGTATTTACTGGATAGAGATAGCTAGAAATTGAGAGAAAGGAGGAGATAGAGAGGGAGAGAGCTAGAGAAACACCTGCAAAATTGCTTCACCACTCACAAAGCTTTCCCCCTACAGGTAGGGAACGGGAGCTTGAACCTGGTTACATGTTACATGTAACCCCTACAAGCCTGCATTTTTAGAGATGTTATATTCCACAGCTCGTAATCTCCCCTTCTTGCTTTAAAGTCCTTGCAAGAGAGCAGAACTAGGTGAATATTCTACACACACACACACACGCACACGCACACGCACACACGCACACACACGCACACACACACACGCACACACACGCACACACGCACACACACGCACACACCTTTACCCTCTATTTCTTCTTCAGAGTTCTCTGTGGTCATTCATTTAGTTTTTACAAATGTTTAGCATTGTGCAGTAACTTTGATGTTTGCTATTTCTCCTTTTGTCACAAATATTTAAGATGTCCAAATATTTAAGATGATAGTGATATAGAATAAGGCTGAAAAGCATGAGGACCCTGATTCAAGGCCCTAATTCCCACCTACAAGGGAGGCTTATAAGCAGTAGAGCAGTGCTGCAAGTGCCTCCTTCTCTCTCCTCCTGCTCCTCCTCCTCCTTTTCCTTCCCTCCCAGCCCCTTTCTCTGTCTCTGTCAAATAAAAGTAGGAGAAAAAATGGCCACTGGGAGTGGTAGAATTCATAATGAGGCATCCCAAGTTCAGGGATAACCCTAGTGGTAAATAAAATAAAATAATTAAGTCTACACGGCCTGGGACGTAAAGCAGTGGAGAAAGTGTTGTACTCAACAGGGATGAGGTCCCGAGTTCAACCCCCAGCATTGTATGTGCCACAGTAATGCTCTGGTTCTCGCTCCCCTCCTCACTTTCATTAATAAACACATAAATATCTATGAAGTATCAATTCCAGAACTAGAAAGATAACTTCACCATGCAGCACACCCACACCTTGCTGTGTGCATGGCCTAGGTTCAAACTCCAGCATCACATGGGGGTTACTGCAGCACAGGAATTGGGTGAGTGGGGGACCTCCAGTGCTGTGGTATCAACTTGGCTCAGAAGCCAATAAGTCACACATGGGCAAAGATACCCTGCTCCCAGAAAAAAAAAAATCAGCCGAGACTTGTCCAGAATCACACAGTATTTCATTCCTAACAGGTACACAGTCATTCTCGGAGATGGCCTTTCCCAGAGTACTCAGCCAGACTATAGCCAGCCTGTGCCATCATCAGTTTGTCCTCTAGGACAAACACGGACCCAGCATAGACCACCTCCTTATTTGTTTTTGTTGTTGTTGTTGTTTGTTTCAATATTTATTTATTCCCTTTTGTTGCCCTCATTGTTTTATTATTATTGTTATTGATAGCGTCATTGTTAGGACAGACAGAAGTGGAGAGAGGATGGGGAAGACAGAGAGGGGGAGAGAAAGATAGACACCTGGAGACCTACTTCACCGCCTCTGAAGCGACTCCCCTGCAGGTGGGGAGACGGCTGGAACCGTGATCCATGGGCCACATGCGCTTAACCCGCTGCACTACCGCCCAACTCCGGACCTCCTTGTTTTTTTACCACACAGCTCGGTTTACTCTACACATAGCTGGACGTTTCCCAAGGTGAGCTCCAAAAGACCCTGAAGAAGAGGTCACAGGATGACCTCTATTCTTAGGAAAGGAAAGGCCCCCTTGAGCCTAAGGCACAGCCTGGGGACAAGAGCCTAATAAGGGCAGATAAAATTAACATAAAGGGGGAGTCAGGCGGTGGCGCAGAGGGTTTAGCGCAGGCGGTGCAAAGCTCAAGGACCAGTGTAAGGATCCTTGTTCAAGCCCCCAGCTCCCCACCTGCAGGGGAGTCAATTCACAGGTGGTGAAGCAGGTCTGCAGGTGTCAAGAAAAGTAAGTAACATAAAGGGACTGAGTGGTGGTACATCTAGTAGAGAGCACAAGTTACTGTATGTAAGGATTTAGGTTCAAGTCCCTGGTTCCCTACTGCAGAGGGGATGCCTTACAAGCATGAGGCAGTTCTGCAGATGTCTCTCTTTCTCCTTCTCTATCTCCCTGGATCCTCTCAATTTCTCTCTGCCCTATCAAAGAGGAACGTAATCAACATGAAAGGGACTTTCTCTTTTAGTTCCTTCAATGGAAAAAGGAATCGGGAAATATTTATTTCATTCTTGGAGCAAGCCCCAGCAATAGGGGGAAATCCTTGATTGTTGGAGAAGTTACTCCCTAGGGACTGAGAAAGGCTGCAGATCAGATAAGAATTTCACAAGGGGGAGTCGGGCTATAGCGCAGCGGGTTAAGCGCAGGTGGCGCAAAGCACAAGGACTGGCATAAGGATCCCGGTTCGAACCCCGGCTCCCCACCTGCAGGGGAGTCGCTTCACAGGCGGTGAAGCAGGTCTGCAGGTGTCTATCTTTCTCTCCTCCTCTCTGTCTTCCCCTCCTCTCTCCATTTCTCTCTGTCCTATCCAACAACAACAACAACAATAATAACTACAACAATAAAACAACAAGGGCAACAAAAGGGAATAAATAAATAAAATAAATATTTAAAAAAATTTTTAAAAAAAAAAGAATTTCACAAGGTGGGAGTCGGTGGTAGCACAGCAGGTTAAGCGCAAGTCGCTCGAAGTGCAAGGACCGGCATAAGGATCCCGGTTCAAGCCCCCCAGCTCCCCACCTGCAGGGGAGGCGCTTCACAAGTAGTGAAGCAGGTCTGCAGGTGTCTATCTTTCTCTTCCCCTCTCTGTCTTCCCCTCCTTTCTCCATTTCTCTCTGTCCTATCCAACAACAACGACATCAACAGCAACAATAATAACTACAACAATAAAAACAAGGGCAACAAAAAGGAATAAATAAATATTTTTTTAAAAAAAGAATTTCACAAGGTGATCCTGAAGGTGAACTCTCAAGCATGAGGTCCCAAGTTCAATCCCTGGCAGCACATGTGCCTGAGTGATGCCTGATTCTCATTCTCATCCCCTCTCTCTCTCTCTCTCTCTGTCTCTCTTTCGATCTTTCTCTTTAATAAATAAAATCGGGGCCAGGAGGTGGTGCACCTAGTTAAGTGCACACATTACCGTGCACAAGGACCCAGGTTCAAGTCCCTGGTCCCCACCTGTAGGGGGAAAGCTTCATGGGTGGTGAAGCAGATATCTCTCTCTCTCTCCCCCCCCTTCCCCTCTCAATTTCTCTCTGTCTCTATCCAATAATAAATAGTTTTTTTAAAGTTTAATAAATAAATAATCTTTTTAAAAAAAGGATGCTTAAAAAAGAAGAAAGGGAGTCGGGCGGTAGCGCAGCTGGTTAAGCACACATGGCGCAAAGTGCAAGGACCGGCTTTTGGTCCTGGTTCAAGCCCCTGGCTCCCCCACCTGCAGGGGAGTCTCTTCACAAGCAGTGAAGCAGGTCTTCAGGTGTCTATCTTTCTCTCCCCCTGTCTTTTCCTCCTCTCTCCACTTGTCTCTGTCCTATCCAAAAATGACAACATCAACAACAATAATAACTACAAGGGCAACAAAAAGGGAATAAATATTTTTTAAAAAAAGTTTTAAAGACTGTCTTTGAAAAAAAGAAGAAGAAGAATATCACAAGGTTCAGGAAGACATCTTTCCCCACAGAAGCCTGGGAGTTGGGGAGACAAAGTAGGAGAGGGTGTCTACCTCCAGGGAAGTTTGCCTCAGCATCTCTCAAAGCACACTGGGTCTGGCTATGGCTAAAGTTTTTGTCTGCCTCTTTTTCTCTCTTTCTCCTCCTCTCTTCCTCTCTTCCTCTTTCTCTTTCCCATTTTTTGACATTTATTTATTGGATAGAAACTGAGAGAAGTTGAGAGTGAAGGGTGAAAGGAAGAGAGAGAGACATCAGCAGAACTGCTTCACTACTCTTGAAGCATTCTCCTTGCAGATAGGGACCAGGAGCTTGAACTTGGGTGCATGTGTGTTGTAATATATGCACTCTATTGAGTGTGAACTGCCCAATCCCCTGCTATCTCTTTTTTACCTGGAGAAAGAGGCACCAAGTAAGAGGGCAGATACACCAGGCTACTGGCATCAGAGAACACCTCTCCACTATTCCTTGGGAAGGAATGTTCAAATAAGACTGGACTTTGGCTCAAAAAGAGGTTGTTAATCAGGCTGATCATACTCTGTCCCCTTCTCTCATTGTCATCTATATCTTCCTCCCTGGGAAACACATGTTAAGGAAAAGTGTGGTTGGTGCTTGAAGGGAACCAGGCCAGACAATTACAGAGCTACATTTTCTCCTCCAACAGGGCAAATGGTCTTTCACGATTAGACTCTTCGGAGGTAGGAGAGAGGCACTGTCTTGGCTGGAAAGAAGAAAGAAGGGGAGCTTCACAAACCCATTTGGTGGCCAAAAGCCCATCAGAAAAAGGATTTAAAAAAAAAAAGCCACCAAGTCTGTGGTGGACAAAGTTCAAGTGCCAATGGAGAGGATATGAAAGAGAAGAAGCAAAGTGTTTCCTATTTTTGAAGAAGTAATTGGTGGGAAAAATACCATTTTTTAATCCCAAAGGAGGTAAACATTTTGCTGTCAGGATGAGACTGTTTTCCCCTCACGTGATAAATGAGAGATGACATGCTCAGTCTGTCATTCAGCCAGCTGTCTGAGGTCCAATAAGGTCTTCTTGGGGGTGCAGCTGGTTTGGGGCTCCCAGTTTCTTAGCTTAGTTTTCCCTGTGCCGGACATTCTTGTTAGGCAGGCTGAAAGATGACTAGGATCTAGGTTCTGCACCCAAGTAGGGACCTCTCGGCCTCAGAAGAAGCTCAGCTTCATTTTGTTTTCCCCCAATGAGTCCTGCCAGTTCTGAGGATGATAACTTTGGGCATAAATATTAAGTGAAAAAGCTTTACCCTGTGATGAAAAAGGAGGGAAGGGGGTGGAAATCAAGAAAGGGTATGGCCTAGGAGGTGGTACAGTGGATAAAGCATTGTACTCTCGGGGCCAGGTGGTGGAGCACCAGGTTGAGAGCACATATTACAGTGCACTAGGACCTGGGTTTGAGCCTCCGGTCCCCACCTGCAGGGGGAAAGCTTTGCGAGTGGTGAAGCAGTGCTGCAGGTGTCTGTCTCTCTATGTATATATCTATCTCTATCTCCCCTTCTCTCAATTTCTGGCTGTCTCTATCCAATAAATAAAGATAACAAAAAAATTTAAATACTTAAAAAAAAAGCATTGTGGGAGTCGGGCGGTAGTGCAGCGGGTTTAGCGCATGTGGCGCAAAGCATTAATGGTCTGGCGTAAGGATCCGGGTTCAAGCTCCCAGCTCCCCATCTGCAGGGGAGTCGCTTCACAGGCGGTGAAGCAGGTCTGCAGGTGTCTATCTTTCTCTCCTCCTCTCTGTCTTCCCCTCCTCTCTCCATTTCTCTCTGTCCTATCCAACAATGATGACATCAATAACAACAACAATAATAACTACAACAATTAACAATGGCAACAAAAGGGAATAAATAAATTAAGTAAAATTTTTTTTAAAAAAGCATTGTACTCTCAGAGCCAGATAGTTGTACACTTGTGCCATGCACAAGGATATAGGTTCAAGCCCCCACTCCCCACCTAAGGATGGAAGTTTTATAAGTAGTAATGAAGTGTGGCAGGTGTCTCTGTCTTTTTCTCTCTGTCCTCCCCTTCCTTCTCAATTTATCTCTATCCCAATGATTAAAGATAATAAAGGAGGCCTGGTAGTGGCACACCTGATTAAGCACACAAGTTACCACATGCAAGGACCTGGGTTTGAGCTACCACTCTTTCACCTGCAGAGGGGAAGCCTCACAAGGGATGAATGGAGCAAGTACTGCAGGTGTCTCTATGTCTCCCTCCCTCCCTCTCTCCTCCATCTCCATTTCTCTCTGTCCTATCAAGTAGAGAGAGAAAGAGAGAGAGAGAGAGAAAGGAAGGAATAAGAAATGACTACCAAAAAGACTCTAGGGTGGGCGGGGGGGAGAGAATACAGGTCCAAAAAAGATGACAGAGAGTCTAGCAGGGGTTGTATTGTTATGTTGAAAACTGAGAAATGTTATGCATGTACAAACTATTGTATTTTCTGTCGAATGTAAAACATTAATTCCCCAATAAAGAAATGTTAAAAAGAAAGAAAGAAAGGGCCACCAAAAGTGGCAGACACCAAGCCCCAGTGATAGCCCCTGGTAGCAATGAAAATAATACATAAATAAATAGTTTAAAAATTAGATTTTTTTTTTTTACCAGAGCACAGTTCAGCTCTGGCTTATGGTGGTGTAGGGTATTGAACCTGGGACTTTGGAGTAGATATCTTTTTTAAAAAACTATTGTTCTCTCAAGCAAGAGGTTCCTCTTCAACCCCTGGCATCACATGTGTCAGAGTGAAGCTTTGCCTCTCTCTCTTTCCTCCTCCTCCTCTCCTCTTTCTTAATAAATAATTTTTAAATTTTTTTATTATTTATTTTCCCTTTTGTTGCCCTTGTTGTTGTAGTTATTATTGTTGTTGATGTCATTGTTGTTGGATAAGACAGAGAGAAATGGAGAGAGGAGGGGAAGACAGAGAGGGGGAGAGAAAGATAGACACCTGCAGACCTGCTTCACCGCTTGTGAAGTGATTCCCCTGCAGGTGGGGAGCCAGGGCTCCAGCCTGGATCCTTACACTGGTCATTGCGCTTTGCACCACCTGCGCTTAACCCACTGCACTACTGCCCGACTCCCAATAAATAATTTCTTAATGATATTATTTATTTTTGATAGAGAGAACACCAGAGCATCACTCTGACATATGTGCTGCCAGGAATCGAACTCAGCACCTGAGAGCCCATCACTTCATCCACTCTGCCACTTCCAGAACCTCAAATAATTTACTTTTTTTTTTTTTTTTTTTTTTTACCAGAGCACTGTTCAGTGTAGGGAATTGAACCTGAGGCTTTGGAGCCTCAGGCATGAAAACTTCTTTGCATAACCATTATGTTATCTATCCCCACCCAATAATTTATTTTATTTTATTTATTTTTTTAACCAGAGCACTGTTCAGCTCTGGCTTATGGTGGTGCAGGGGGATTGAAACTGGGACTCTGGAGCCTCAGGCATGAGAGTCTGTTTACATAACCTTTATGCTATCTACCCACCACCGCCCTAGTAATTTATTTTTCTAAAGCAAGAAAGAGGAGTGGGGGAGACAGTATAATGGCTATACAAAGAGACTTTCATGCCTGAGGTTCCAAGGCCTCATGTTCAATCCACACCACTATAAATCAGAATTGAGCAGTGCTCTGG
Organism: Erinaceus europaeus; assembly: GCF_950295315.1. NCBI lineage: Eukaryota > Metazoa > Chordata > Mammalia > Eulipotyphla > Erinaceidae > Erinaceus > Erinaceus europaeus. Next base: position 66,240,600 of record NC_080163.1, on the reverse strand, counting down.
CAAAAAAAGAAAGAAAAGGGGGGAAGGCGAGGAGGGATGGGATGGTGACACACTCGGTTAATCATACATATTACAATGTGCAAGGACTTGGCTTCAAGTCTCAGGTCCCCAGCTGCAGAAGAAAGCTTCACAAGTGATGAAATAGCTCTGTAGGCATTTTTCTCTCTCTATCTTTCCTTTCCCTGTTAATTTCTGTGTCTCTATCCAATAAACAAATAAAATATAAAAATTTAAAAAGCACTAATGGGCACCTCTTGGGGACACCAAGATGGCATTGAGGAGGATCTGTTGTGCCTTTTCCCCAGCCCTTTCCTACCACTAGCCTGACAGCTGCAGTATTATCCACTATCCCCCCAACCCCGGGGCTCACTTCCTGCCTTTCTCATGCCCAGACATGTTCCCAGCGGTGCAGGGTTCACATGAAGATACAGCAAGAGGAGGCTGGAGTGTTCCTATTTCTTTGACCAGTTGTGCTGTTAAGATTTAGTGAGAAGGGGCTTGGTGGTAGTACATCTGGTTGAATGTACATGTTACAATGCACAACCTGGGACCTGGGTTCAAACCCCCGGACCCCACCTGCAGGGGAAAAGCTTTGAAAGTGGTGAAGCAGGGCTGTAGTGTAGGTGTCCCTCTGTCTCTCTCCCTCTCTATCACCCTCTTCACTCTCGATTTCTGGCTGTCTCTATCCAATAAATAAATAAAGATAATTTTTCTTTTTTGCCTTCAGGGTTATTGCTGGGGCTCAGTGCCGGCACTACTAATCTACTGATCCTAGAGGCTATTTTTTTCCCTTTTGTTGCCTTTGTTGTTTATTATTGCTGTTGTTATTGCTGTCATTGTTGTTGGGTAAGACAGAGAGAAATCAAAAAGGGAGGGGAAGACAGAGAGGGGGAGAGAAAGATAGACACCTGCAGACCTGCTTCACTGCTTGTGAAGCGACCCCTCTGTAGGTGGGGAGCCAGGGGCTCGAACCGAGATCCTTGATCCAGTCCTTACTCTTCACACCATGGTGTGCTTAACCCACTGCGCTACCGCCTGGCTCCCAAATAAAGATAATTTTTTAAAAAAAGTATTTAGTGAGGAGACTATTTGAGATTATAGGTGAAATAGGAGGGGTGGGAGTTAAAACTGGGAAAAGAAGTCCGTGCTCCTGGGTCTTTTGACAGGGCTCAGAGATGTTCCTTGCTGGTCATATCTTATTGCTTCTCCTAACCGCTCTGTTGGAAAGAGGTTGAGTGTAGGATAGAGAGATGGAGGTATATAGCAGACTGGGGGCTGAAACCAGCTATTCATGTGGTCTTTCTCTGCTTCCTGGAGTTTGGATTGGCTCCTGAAGGAAAGAGCTGTGAAGAAGTCTGTCAAAGAAGGAAGAGTGGAATCTTAACTGTTGCAAGTCAGGGTTGGGACGGAGCTCCCCCAGAGTAGAAAGGACAGCTTTGTTTATAGGAGGGACACACTGGATCTGTAAGCCCCACGTAAGGAGGCCCTGGAAGGGGTGGGGAACAGGAGGCAAGGAAGACAAGAATGTAAACAGTGCTGGGAATGGCAGTTCTCTCCTGGGAGGTGGAGGCAGTGGGAGACAACCATGGGTTTCTAAAAAGGGTCTTCCCTTTTTGGCATCTGGACCCCATTAAAATACTGCACAAGATGCCAAAGATGTTCAGGGGCCAGAGTTCCCGGGGCTCCCGGGGGCCTGATGAGGAGCCCAGGGCGGCCAGAGCAAGCAGCTTCTAGAGGAATAGAATCTAGGCTGAGGCAATTGAGCCTCCTCCATTTCTCCATTCCCCTCAAAGCAAGAAGAAGGAGGGGGTCTCCTTCCTCAAGCAAGGAGAAAGAGGAGCTTAGGAACCCGTAGCAATTTGTGTCAAGGGGAACAGGAGGATGTTCTTGGGAGCATCGGAAAGCATATATACTTTCTTTCTTTTATTTTATTTTTTAATTTATTTATTTTCCCTTTTGTTGCTCTTGTTTTTTGTTATTATTGTTGTTGTTGATGTCATTCATTGCTGGATAGGACAGAGAGAAATGGAGAGAGGAGGGGAAGACAGAAAGGGGGAGAGAAAGACACCTGCAGACCTGCTTCACCGCCTGTGAAGCAACGCCCCCCTGCAGGTGGAGAGCCGGGGACTCGAACCAGGATCCTTCAGCCGGTCCTTGCGTTTCATGCACTTAACCCACTGAGCTACCACCTGACTCCCACTCTTTTTTTTTTATAAATAAATGTCTCCCTAAGACAATTATTTTTTTTAATTTTTATTAATTTTATATTTGAGAGAGATGCAGAGAGAGAGACACACACAGAGAGAAACACCAGAGCACTGCTCAGCTCTGGCTTATGGTGGTGCGAGGGATTGAACCTGGGACTTAGGAGCCTCAGACTTGAGAGTCTGTTTGCATAACCATTATGCTGTCTCCCCCGCCCCCCACTCTTTCTTTCTTTCTTTTAATTTGTTTTTCATAATGATAGAGACAGAGAGAAATAGGGTGAGCAAGAAAGAGAGAGAAAGAGAGATACTTGCAGCCTGCTCCACTGCTCTTGAAGCTTCCCTTTTGCACATGCACACCAGAGGCTCAAACCAACGTCCTCACCCCATGGTATTTTGTGCACTTTACTGGTTGTGCCATTGCCCAGTCCCTTGCTTGCTTGCTTGCTTGCATTTTAACAGAACACTGCTCAGTTCTGGCTTATGATGGTGCTGGGAGTTGAGTCTGTAAGTAGAGAGCCCCAGGCATGAAAATCTTTTGCATAACCATTAAGCTATCTCCTCAGCCTTCTCTCACTCTCCCTACCACTCCCACTCTCCCTCCTTCCCTTTCTCCCCCTCTTTCTCTCTCTCTCTCTCTCTCTCTGTCTCTCTCTGTCTCTCTCTCTCTCTTTCTCTCCCCCCCTTTACTTCACCAGAGTTATCTCTAGGGCTCAGTACCTCACAACTACTCCACCTTTCCCAGTGGCCATTGAGTATGTTTGTTTGTTTGCTAATGGGTAAAAGACAGAGAGCAATAGAGAGGGAGGGGAGAGAGAGAAACAGAGAGAAAAAGAGAATCTGCTTCACTGCTCATGAACCCTCCCCCTGTAGGTGGGAACAAGGGCCTTGAATCGGAGTCTTCATGCATGGTAATGTAAGCTTTCCAGCAGGTGAGTCACCACCTGATGATTCCCCCCAAAAAAGTTTACTTTAGATGGTCATGCCTACTCAAAGCAGACACACAGAGAGAGAGAGAGAGAGACATGTACACACTCAGCACAGTAGAAACTCAGTCAAGAATGCTATTAGGCACATGCATAGTTGGACACAAATGTAACCTGCAAACCGCACACACACACACACACACACACACACACACATACACACACTCACACATTCGCACACTGCTGTCAGAGTCAGACAAACCTAGAGATCTATACACTCAAAAGACCCTCAGATGCTCAGGGTCTGTACCCTTCTTCCTAAAGAACATCATCACATTCATATTCATGGTCATGTGCAGCCTGCCCAAGTCCACACACTCAGAGATGCCAACTCACACCCCACACCAAAACCCAGAGATTGTGCTGCACATGGACATAGTCCATCTGCTGATCTGGGACCAAAATCCCAAACCACAGGGCTGCAGAAAACTCCAAGTCCAGTGCAGAAGCAGAACGCAAGCAGAGGCCGGCACGCTTGGCTGCATCTCTCACCACTCATCTCTCAGTAGTGGTGCTAATGACACAGACCCACAGGTCCCAAGTCTGCCGTGGGAAAGTTCTTTTAAAGGCTAAAAGGCAGAGCAGCCTAAATTAAACCCAGTCCCAGCCCTTCTTGTTCATAGGGAACATGTCACTGGACTGCCAGCAGTCAGCATGTCATTGTCTTCCATTCCGAGTCCTTTTTTTTTTAGAAGAGGATGGCTGAGAAAGAAAACCTGCCCTAGTACCAAGGATAACTCAGTCAAACAAGAAGCACTTGTGGCACAAGGCCACGGACTGGATAGCAGGTGCAGAAATATATGGACCACGTGACAGTCACCCTGACATAGAAATCACTCTAGAAAAAAGATCACAGCCCAATGACAAGGGCCAAAGAAAGGGAGCCAGGGGCAGTGGAATTTCAGGAGGAATAAATCACTTTCAGATCACAGTAATCAGAATTTAATAAATAAATAAATGCCCTTCTCAGATATGGGAATTGGAGGTGAGTGCTAACAAATGAGTCGAACTTAGAAAGAAAGGGAAAGTGGCCTGGGAGGTGGCACAGTGGATAAAGTGTCTGACTCTCAAGCATGAAGTTCTGAGTTCAATTCCTGGCAGCACATGTACCAGAGTGATGGCTGGTTCTTTCTCTCTCTCTCTCTCTCTTCCTATCTTTCTAATTAATAAATAAAATCTTTTTTAAGAAAAAGGAAGGAAGGAAGGAAGGAAGGAAGGAAGGAAGGAAGGAAGGAAGGAAGGAAGGGAGGAAAAGAAAGTCAGGGAAAAGGTGAAATGGCATCCCGGATGGTAGAGTTGGCTTACACACATGTGGAGCGGTATTGTATTGGTGTGACTCCTTCAGGCTGCCATCCTTGCCTGCCGTGTTCAATATGACAGGCACCCACAGGCACTTTTGTGTCACCCCCAGCCTCAATGCTGGGTGCTGGCCTTCATCCACTACTCACTCCCACTCCCTTTCAAACATCAGGCTCAACACATTTAGCTTCTCACCTCTCCTTTCACTTGCAACTCTAAGGGTCTCTCCCCATACCCTCCACCCCCCACCACCAGGGCTATTGCTGTGGCTTGGTGCCTGCACAATGACTCCACCACTCCTCTCAGTGGTCATCATCTTCCTCTTCCTCTTCTTCTCCTTCTTCCCCCTTCTTCCTCTTCCTCTTCTCCTCCTCCTCCACTTCCTTCTCCTTCTTCCCCTCCTTCTCCTTCACCCCCTCCCCCCTCCTTTAACTTCTTCTTTTCATTGACAGATAGTGACAGACATAGAGAAACAGGAAGAATGAAAGGGAGAAAGAGTGGGGAGGGAAAGAGAAAACATCTGCATACTATTCTACCACTTGGGAAGCTTTCCCCCTACAGGTTGTGACTAGAGAGCTTGAACCCAGGTCCTCGAGCATGATGGTGTGTACATTCTCCTGGGTGTGTCACCACCCAGCCACAAAAGGTCTCTCAGTTTCAAAATCACTTTTCCTACCACAGACTTCCTAGAACAACACCCGTTGTCTCCTATTGACTCCGCGCTGCTCCCCAAGTCCCTCAACCACTATCAACTGCTCTGAGGGTAGCTTTCTCACCGGACTGACCAAGAAAAGTACTCGGTGCTGCTGAAAGTCTACAGCCCCCTAGGAAGAACAACAGATCAAGACCTTATTTGTGGGCAGGGGTAGATAGCATAATGGTTATGCAAAGAGATTCTCATGCCTAAGGCCCCAAAGTCTCAGGTTCAGTCCCTTGCACCACCATAAGCCAGAGCTGAGCAGTGCTCTGGTTAAATAAATATTTTTTTAAATTTTATTTATTGGATATAGACAGCAAGAAATCAAGAAGGGAGGGGAAAATATATAGAGAGAAGACATCTGCAGCCCTGCTTCACCACTCACAAAACGCTCCCCCTGCAGGTGGGGACCAGGGGCTTGAACCTGAGTCCTTGTGCACTGTAACATGTGCGTTCACCCGGCGCCAATAAATAATTTTTTTAAAGACCTTATTTTTTAGAAAACTGTATTTATTTGAGACAGCATTGTGTTATAACAACTTATACCTCAGTTATGTGGCACTGAAAAATCAACATACATATTGAGTTTCTCCATGAAAGTCCCATCCTCTCCTTTACCATACATTTCTCCCCTTTGTCCCAGTTTACCCACCTCCCTTCCTCCTTCACTTCTTGAGAACCAGTAATTGGTGCTAAAGGCCAAGTTCATTTTGGCTTTATTTAGTTCATCTGTTTGTTTCTTCTCTGTATACCACATAAGAGCCAGTTCATATAGTTTCTGTCTTTACTTGTTTCACTAAACATGATATCCTCTAGATCCATCCTTTTTCGTGGCTAAATGGCATTTGAAATATACATCTATCTGCCTTATCTATCCATTCCTCAGTTAGTGGACATTTAGTTTGTTCTCAACTCTTGGCTAGTATAAATAATGTTTTAATAATCATGAGAATGTGCATATATATATATATATATTTAAATTCATGTTTTTCAATTGGGGCTAAAGACAAAGATATGGGATCATTGTAGTGTATGATTATGATTATGATTTTACCAGAGCACTGCTCAGCTCTGGCTTATGATATTGAACCTGTGATCTTGGAGCCTGAAGTATGAAAGTCTTTTTACATAACCATTCTGCTATGTCTTCAACCCTCACATGACATTTTTAAAGGAATTAAGTTGAAAGTGAGAATGCTTTATTTTTGGCTTTAGTTAATTTTTATTTATTTATAAAATAAAAAATATCACAGGTGGTGAAGCAGGTCTGCAGGTGTCTATCTTTCTATCCCCTTCTCTGTCTTCCCCTCCTCTCTCCATTTCTCTCTGTCCTATCCAACAACGACGACATCAATAACAACAACAAGGGCAGCAAAAGGGAAAATAAATAAATATTTTTTTTAAATTAAAAAATAATAAGAAATAAAAAATAGAAAATATTGACAAAACCATAGGATAAGAGGGGTAAAATTCCACACATTTCCCATCACCAGCATTCCATATCCTATCCCCCCCACTGAAAGCTTTATTATTCTTTTTTCCCCTTTATTGGGGGATTAATGTTTTACATTTGACAGTGAATACAATAGTTTGTACATGCATAACATTTCCCAGTTTTCCACATAACAATACGACCCCCATTAGGTCCTCTGTCATCCTTTTCAGCTTTCCTATTCTTTATCTCTCTGGGAGTATGAACTTTTAGTTTATTAGAGACAGAAAAATTGATAGGGAAGAAGAAAATAGGGAAAGAGAGGGATACCTGCAGCACTCCTTCATTGCTCATAGAGCTTTCTCATTGCTGGTAGAGACTGGGGGGGCTTGAATCTGGATCCTTGCACATAACCATCCAACCAGGTGCACCACTGTCCTGCCCCTTTATGATACTTTTTTTTTTTTTTTTTTGCTTCCAGGGTTATTGCTGGGGCTAGGTGCCTGCACTATGAATCCACTGCTCCTGGAGGCCATTTTTCCCATTTTGTTTCCCTTGTTGTTGATGTTATTATTGTTATTGTTGTCATTGCTATTGTTGGATAGGACAGAGAGAAATCAAGAGAGAAGGAGAAGACAGAGAGAGGGAGAGAAAGACAGACACACCTGCAGACCTGCTTCACTGCCTTTGAAGGTGGGGAGCTGAGGGCTCAAACCATGATCCTTACGCGGGTCCTTGCACTTCGCCTCATGTGCGTTTAATCCGCTGCGCTACCGCCCGACCCCTTATGATACTTCTATGATTAATTAATTCTTTTTTTAAATTTTCTTATTTTATTTTATTTATTTATTCCCTTTTGTTGCCCTTGTTGTTTTATTGTTGTAGTTATTATTGTTGTTGTCGTTGTTGGATAGGACAGAGAGAAATGGAGAGAGAAGGAGAAGACAGAGAGGAGGAGAGAAAGACAGACACCTGCAGAACTGCTTCACCACCTGTGAAGCGACTCCCCTGCAGGTGGGGAGCCGGGGTTCGAATTCAATAATTCTTTTAAGGAATCACTGTACTGTTTTCCATTCTGGCTGCACCAGTTTACATGCTTATCAAGTGTAGAAGGATTTCATTCTCTACACATCATCTCCAGCACTTGTTGTTTCTTGCCTTTGGGATAGTAGCCATTGTCACAGGTATGAAGTGATCGTTCTTTTTTTTTTAATAATTTATTTCTTTATTGGGGAATTAATGCTTTAAATTCAACAGTAAATACAATAGTTTGTACATGCATAACATTCCCCAGATTCCCATTTAACAATACAACCCCCACTAGGTCATTCATCATCTTTCATGGACCTGTATTCTCCCCACCCACCCACCCACCCCAGAGTCTTTTACTTTGGTGTAATACTCCAATTCCATTTCAGGTTCGACTTGTGTTTTCTTTTCTGATCTTGTTTTTCAACTTCGGGCTGAGAGTGAGATCATCCCATATTCATCCTTCTGTTTCTTTCTTTTTTTTTTTTTTTAGCTTTTTTAAAAATTTCGTTATTGGGGAATTAATGTTTTACATTCAACAGTAAATACAATAGTTTGTTCATGCATAATATTCCCCAGTTTCCCATTTAACAATACAACCCCCACTAGGTCCTCTGTCATCCTTCTTGGACCTGTATTCTCCCCACTCACCCACCCCAGAGTCTTTCACTTTTTTATTTTTTTTATTTTTTTTTAATTTAAGAAAGGATTAATTAACAAAACCATAGGGTAGGAGGGGTACAACTCCACACAATTCCCACCACCCAATCTCCATAGCCCACCCCCTCCCCTGATAGCTTTCCCATTCTCTATCCCTCTGGGAGCATGGACCCAGGGTCATTGTGGGTTGCAGAAGGTAGAAGGTCTGGCTTCTGTAATTGCTTCCCCGCTGAACATGGGCGTTGACTGGTCGGTCCATACTCCCAGTCTGCCTCTCTCTTTCCCTAGTAGGGTGGGTCTCTGGGGAAGCTGAGCTCCAGGACATATTGGTGGGGTCTTCAATCCAGGGAAGTCTGGCCGGCATCCTGATGACACCTGGAACCTGGTGACTGAAAAGAGAGTTAACATACAAAGCCAAACAAATTGTTGAGCAATCCTGGACCCAAAGCTTGGAAAAGTCGAGAGGAAGTATTAGGGAGGGTACTCACTGCAAACTCTAGTGTACTTCTGCTTTCTTACTTTGGTGCCATACTCCAAACTCAGTCAATTTCTGCTTTGCGTTTCTACTTCTTTTTTTTTTTTTTACATGCATAACATTCCCCAGATTCCCATTTAACAATACAACCCCCACTATTTCATTCATCATTTTTCATGGACCTGTATTCTCCCCACCCACCCACCCACCCCAGAGTCTTTTACTTTGGTGTAATACTCCAATTCCATTTCAGGTTTGACTTGTGTTTTCTTTTCTGATCTTGTTTTTCAACTTCTGCCTGAGAGTGAGACCATCCCATATTCATCCTTCTGTTTCTGACTTATTTCACTCAACATGATTTTTTCAAGATCCATCCAAGATCGGCTGAAAACGGTGAAGTCACCATTTTTTACAACTGAGTAGTATTCCATTGTGTATATATACCACAACTTGCTCAGCCACTCATCTGTTGTTGGACACCTGGGTTGCTTCCAGGTTTTGGCTATTACAAATTGTGCTGCCAAGAACATATGTGTACACAGATCTTTTTGGATGGATGTGTTGGGTTCCTTAGGATCTATCCCCAGGAGGGGAATTACAGGGTCATAGGGTAGGTCCATTTCTAGCCTTCTGAGAGTTCTCCAGACTGTTCTCCACAGAGGTTGGATCAATTGACATTCCCACCAGCAGTGCAGGAGGGTTCCTTTGACCCCACACCCTTTCCAGCATTTGCTGCTGTTACCTTTTCTGATGTATGACATTCTCACAAGAGTGAAGTGGTATCTCATTGTTGTCTTGATTTGCATTTCTCTGACAATCAGAGACTTGGAGCATTTTTTCATGTGTTTCTCAGCCTTTTGGATCTCTTCTGTGGTGAATATTCTGTCCAAGTCCTCCCCCCATTTTTGGATGGGGTTATTTGTTGTCTTGTTGTTGAGTCTGGCAAGCTCTTTATATATGTTGGTTATTAAACTCTTATCTGATGTATGGCATGTAAAGATCTTCTCCCATTCTGTGAGGGGTCTCTTGGTTTGGGTAGTGGTTTCTTTTGCTGTGAAGAAGCTTTTTAATTTGATGTAGTCCCATAGGTTTATACTTGCCTTAGTCTTCCTTGTAATTGGATTCGTTTCATTGAAAATGTCTTTAAAATTTATGCGGAAAAAAGTTCTGCCAATATTTTCCTCTAAGTATCCGATAGTTTCTGGTCTAACATCCAAGTCCTTGATCCACTTGGAATTTACTTTTGTATTTGGTGAAAGACAGTGATTCAGTTTCATTCTTCTGCATGTTTCAACCCATTGTTTCCAACACCATTTGTTGAAGAGACTCTGCTTTCCCCATGTAATAGTCTGGGCCCCTTTTGTCAAAGATCAGATGTCCATACGTGTGGGGCCTCATTTCTGGGCTCTCAATTCTATTCCACTGGTCAGTGTGTCTGTTCATGTTCCAGTACCAAGCAGTTTTGATGACAATGGCCCTATAATACAGTTTGAGATCTGGGAGTGTGATGCCTCCGGTTCTGTTCTTTTTTCTCAAGATTGTTTTGGCAATTCTAGGTCTTTTCTGGTTCCAGATAAACATTTGTAGCATTTTTTCTATTCTCATAAAAAATGTGCTTGGGATCTTGATGGAGATAGCATTAAATTTGTAGATGGCTCTGGGTAATATATTCATTTTGATGATGTTAATTCTTCCAACCCATGAACATGGAATATCTTTCCACTTCTTTGTGTCTTTTTCAATTTCTTTGAGTAGTGACTCATAATTTTCAGTATACAAGTCTTTCACTTCTTTGGTTAGGTTTACTCCTAGATATTTTATTGTTTTTGTTGCTATAATAAAAGGAATTGATTTCTGGATTTCAATTCCTTCTAGCTTAGTGTTTGAATAGAGGAATGCCACTGACTTTTGAATGTTAATTTTGTAGCCTGACACCTTACTGTATTGCCTGATGATTTCCAAAAGTTTCTTGCTGGATTCCTTAGGTTTTTCAGTGTATACTATCATGTCATCTGCAAATAGGGAGAGTTTGACTTCTTCTCTTCCAATCTGTATCCCTTGAATTCCTTGCTCCTGCCTGATTGCTATGGCAAGAACTTCCAACACTATGTTGAATAGTAATGGTGATAGTGGGCAGCCCTGTCTAGTACCTGATCTGAGGGGAAATGCTTCCAGTTTTTCACCATTGAGCATGATGTTGGCTGTAGGTTTGCTATATATAGACTCTACTGTTGTTTTCGACGGGTTATGTTGTTTTCGCCGGGCTGGCTTCATGGGCAGGTAACAGACGACCAGGGACTCATGGCTGGGTTTGTAGGCAGTATCTCTTTATTCATGCAGGGTGCAGCACAACCTAAGAGGAGCTAAGCTAAACTCAAGTACAGTACTGTAAAACTCACAATGCTGTCTTTATATATACTTGCCAAGTAAGGTGGAAACAGGATGTGACATAGAGAGGGTGGAGAGAAAAGTGACTGGTGAAAATCAGAGTGTGACAAAGAGGGGACAGATTAGGCGAGAATCCTATCACTGAACCACAAATGCCCTGGAGGGAGGGTGGAACTTGTTAACAGTGGTTATGTAAATAGAATGAAATGGTTATGTAAATAGAATAGTGTTAAGCAGGGGGGATTTAAACCAAATGAAACAGAAGGGGTCTCATGCATACCAACACTCTACTATCTTCAGGAATTTTTTTGTAGTGTTTTGATCATAAAGGGATGTTGTATTTTGTCAAAGGCTTTTTCTGCATCTATTGATATGACCATGTGGTTTTTGGTCTTGCTTTTGTTGATGTATGTTGTTAAATTCGGGGGCTCCAGCTGGCCGGGCTAGCGTCACGGTGGTAGACAGAGACAAACTCGGGGACACACGGCTGGGCTGAGAAGCTGCAGTATAATCTTTATTCACGAACAGGCAAATCACCACACCATGTGCTTCTCCATCATTCTTTCTCCTCGGCTGCTGCTGGGACTCTGGACGTCCTTAGCATACGGGGCAGGGAGAAAGAGGGGCGCGAAACTAGCAAGGGCCAAACCATTTCTCTCAGAGGTAAGGGGAAGAGGGCCAAACCAACACAAAGAATACCAACAGATGTGGTGGATCACATTAATTGATTTACATATATTAAGCCAACTTTGCATGCCTGGGATAAACCCCACTTGGTCATGATGAACAATCTTTTTAATATACTGCTGTATCTGGTTGGCTAGAATTTTGTTCAGTATTTTAGCATCTATGTTCATCAGAGATATTGGTCTGTAGTTTTCTTTTTTGGTTGTGTCCCTGTCTGCTTTTGGTATCAGAGTGATGCTGGCTTCATAGAAGATGGCAGGGAGTATTCCAGTGTCTTCAATCTTCTGGAAGACTTTTAAAAGTAGAGGTATTAGTTCTTCTTTGAAGGTTTTGTAAAATTCATTTGTAAAACCATCTGGTCCAGGACTTTTATTTTGGGGGAGATTTTTGATAACTGTTTCAATTTCATTACCTGTGATGGGCCTGTTCATGTAATCCACTTCCTCTTTACTTAGTTTTGGAAGTTGGTAGGTATCTAGGAAATCATCCATTTCTTCCAGGTTCTCTAGCTTGGTGGCATATAGTTGTAGCAAGTCTTTGTATATTAATTTGTGGTCTGGGGCTGGAGAGGTAAAATGATGACTATGCAAAAACAACTTTATGCCTGAGGCAGCAACGGTCCCAAATTCAATCCTCATTACCACCTACACCAAAGATGAGCAGTGCTCTGGTAAAAATAAATATACAAATAAAATAAAATTGTAGTCTGTCACTTTGCTGTATCTTTTTTTTTTTAGATTTATTTATTTATTTATGAGAAAGATAAGAAGAAAGGGAGAGAAAGAACCAACTATCACTCTGGTACATGTGCTGCGGGGGACTGAATTTGGGACCTTATGCTTGAGAGTCCAACCCTCTATCTACTGCGCCACCTCCTGGATCACACTGTATATCTATTATTCACAATAGTTTTTTTGTTGGAGTAGTTGGTTGTTTCTATGTATACTACTATGTCATCAGCAAATAATGATAGTTTTACTTCTTCCTTTCCTATGTGGTATCTTTTACTTTTCTAACTTTCCTTTTTTTAAAAAATTGTATTTTTTTTTTATTATTGGACAGAGACAGAGAGAAATTGAGAGGAGTAGGAAAGATAGGAAGGAAAGAGACAAGAGAAAAATGAAAAACTAAGCAGAAGTGATAGTTAACATGGTGACCACTAGATGGCGTGCCAGTCTTATAACAGGCAAGTAACTAGCTTTCCTAGGGAGAAATGGGGTTCTCCTCAGACTTGGAAGGCTCTAGTGTGACTTCAGAAGAGTAAACCCCAGTCACCGCCCTTTCTTTCCATCACTTCCTCTTGCCTTTCTTTTTTTGTTTTTAACCAGAGCACTGCTCAACTCTGCCTTAACCTGGCACTTGGAGCCTCAGGCATGAGAGAGAGTCTGTTTGCATAACCATTATGCTATCTCCCCCAGCCCCTCTTGCCTTTCTTTTCTTTCTTTCTTTCTTTCTTTTTTTTTTTTTTTTTTTGCCTTTCTTTATTCATGTGTTTTCTCATGTGTCCAAGACAACCTAGGGGATGGAGAGCAACATAATCAAGAGATTGCATAATGGTTACGCAAACAGACTTTCATGCCTGAGGCTCCCAGGTCCCAGGTTTAGGGCTCCCAGGTCCCAGGTTCAACCCTCTGAGCCATAAACCAGAGCTGAGCCTTGCTCTGGAAAATAGGAAAGGAGAGAGAGAGAAGGAAACTTAGTGTAAGTGCTATCACTGTAAGTGCATCATGGTTCCAAATGCACTATCAACTTTGCATAGCAATAGTGTTTCCTCTGCTTCGCAGAGAACATTGACATTACAGAGTGAAGAGTGGCAAAGTGGGGCTGGGTGGTGGTGCATCCGGTTGAGTGTAGATATTATAATGTGCAAGGGCCCAGGTTCAAGGCCCCCAGCCTCACCTGCAGGGGGGAAGCTTCACAAGTGCTGAAACAGTTCTGCAAGTCTCTCTCTCTGTCTCTATTTAAAATAAATAAATAAAATAAAGATTTAAAAATGAGGGGGCCAGATGGTGGCACACCTGATTAAGCACACACACTACAGTGCTCAAGGACCCCAGTTCAAGCCCCTGGTCCATACTTATAGGCAGAAAGCTTCACAAGTGGTGAAGCAGGTCTGCAAGTGTCTCTCTGTCTCTCTGCCTCCCCCACCTTTCTCAATTTCTCTGTCTCTATCCAATAATTAATTAATTTAAAAAATAAATAACCATTAAAAAAAAAGTGGTGAAGATCCCATAGATGTAAGTGGATTTTTGAACCCAGGACATTTTATTTGGGGGAATGACACTGTGCCTCTTGAATTCTTTTCAAATGTATTACTGCTAAGAATATTGCTTTCTCTAAGACTCCATGAAGCTAAAGACTGAATTACAGGGGTCAAAGAAGGGAAATAGAAAGTAGTTCCCTTCCAGTTCCCTGTGGAGTGGGGAGGGGAGGAGGTATTGTCACCAATCAGAAGAGCAGAGTGGGTGTCCTCAGGCATGTCCTCAAGGTTCCTGTGTGTTATGGACTGAGTGTGTCTGCCTCCAAATTCACACGTGATGGTAGTCCCTAGTGGAATGGTTTTTGAGTGGAGCTGCGGGTATTTGAGTGGAGCTTCATAAAAGTGAAATTCCTTTAAGTTGTAGGTGAGCGTGTTCTGCAAAGAATGTTCATGGGGGGGAATCTGGGGTGTCAGGATGTAGCTCAGCAGGTTAAGCACACATGGCGCAAAGTGCAAGGACCAGTAAGGATCCCAGTTCGAGCCCCTGGCTCCCCACCTGCAGAGGGGTCCCTTCACAAGCCATGAAGCAGATCTGCAGGTGTCTAGCTTTCTCTCCCTCTGTCTGTCTTCCCCTCCTCTCTCCATTTCTCTCTGTCCTACCCAACGGCAATGACATCAATAACAATAATAATAACAAGGGCAACAAAAACGAAGGAAAAAAAAAAAAAGAATGTTTACAGGGCAATGAGAAATTGTACCCATGTGTCAACAGCTTCACTGTAAACTATTAAATCCCCAAATAAGTTTTTAAATATTTATTTTATTTATTCCCTTTTGTTGCCCTTGTTGTTTTATTGTTGTTATTGTTTTTGTCATTGTTATTGGATAGGACAGAAAGAAATGGAGAGGAGGGGAAGACAGAGGGGGATAGAAAGGCAGACACCTGCAGACCTGCTTCACCACCTGTGAAATGACTCCCCTGCAAGTGGGCAGCTGGGGGGCTCGAACCAGGATCCTTCCACTGGTCCTTGCGCTTCATGCCACCTGCGCTTAACCCGCTGCGCTACCGCCCAACTCCCCCAAATAAGTTATCTTAAATAACAAAACAATGAGATCTCTATGATAAGATTTTGGTGTTCTTATTAAGAAGAAAGTGCTTCTGCCACAAGAAGACACAGGAAGAAGGTGACCATCTGCAAGTCAAGGAGCAAGTTCTCACCAGATCCAAACATACCAGAACCTCAGCCGTGGACTTTTCCAGCCTTCAAGCCTGTGAAAAATAATGGTCTGTTTTCTGAGCCATCCAGTCTCTGATATTTTGTTCCGACAGCCTGAGGTGACAGACAGCAAACTTGAGGCCAAAAGATAAGGTCACTTAGAGTGTGCACATTACCATAGATGAG